>NC_141151.1:81910130-82210130 GCF_053477565.2 Lygodium microphyllum
AATACATATACAATAATGAGCGCCCATAGACCACAGTAAAGAATTATATGGGTCTCATACAGCAGCAAATGATACGGCACATAGGGGCTGATGATAACGATGGCTCTACTACTGATAACAGTGACGATGACTTTGATTGGTGCATCACCGGTAGAAGGGTGGCGCAGGAGGAGGTGGAGGAGAGATCAGGGCTCGGCGAGACAATGGGCTTCTTACGTATCCCCATGTGGGACAAGTGTAGGCGCACCACCCAACATCGCTCTTCTTCGAGCCCACGATAATACTGGGTGGGCCCACCAACGGCAACCACTTCCTCTTCTTGCAAGAGGCTCGCCTCTTGCGGCCAAGGCCCTACCCCTCGAGTGGGCTGCAGTTCTTCGATGCCACACCATCATGGCCCACTCCAACACTCGCCACAAGTGCCTCCATGGCCTCTTCCAGCCCTAGCTCGCGCTGCCCACCGTCCTTGTTGCTTCGTCCCACAATCAGGTGATGCCACCTCCATAGCACTAGCGCCCCCCACCCCCCTCCCTCCATGCCTTTGCCAAGTCCCACACCACAATATCGCCAGCACCCTCCTGGCCGGCTTCCCCGCCCACGACAACCCACCCCCACCGCAAGGGTCACTTGGATCTCCTCTTTGACAACTTCATTGCGGGGCCTCATGTTGATCCCTGGCACGCCATTCTACAAGGCCCATCACGCGCGTGCCGGCCTCCTCCATCTCTTCCACGATCTCGTTCGCAGGCGTCGTCTCATGGATAAATCCGATCAAGGACCACACCCATTCATACAAACGACTGTTGCTGGTGTCGCCGCCGACATCAACGTTGACGATGTCCTCTCGTCCTTCATCAATGCCATCGACAAAACTGGCAAGCCTCTTATCAGGACAAGATCCTTGATAACCTCCTCTGTTTGCTCTACGCTGGCCACGATACGACCACATCCGCCATCGTTCTGGCCTACAAGTACATCAGCGAGTATCTTTCCTGATATGAGCAGCTATTATCACGTGAGCTAATAAGTAACATGCTCTTATCTGTGGTGGTGATTGACAGATGTATAACAAGGCCAATTATACTCATCTAATAAATAAGATTGTTAAGTTTCAATATACATGGAGGCCTTATTGAAATGACATTTTCTACCTTAGGATACTAAAAAAATAGCCTCTAAAACTTTACCAAGATTTTATCTAGTCACCTTATATCCAAGGGAGTTCAACCACACTCTTTGAATCTTGTGCAAGGATGACTAATTTGGTCACATCACATGTGTTGCTCATGCATGAATCTACCCTTTAAAATCATGCATGAAAATTGCAATCATGTCCAATAGAATAACCTTTCACCATGTTTTGTACTTCTACTAGAACACACAATGATAGCCAACAATAGAAGACCAAGAGAGGAGCTAACTTGGGATGACTTACACCAAAAGAAGTATATATGGTGTGTCATCCAAGAAACAACGAGACATGAACCAATATTAATGAGCTTCAATTTTAGAGCTGCAATTAAGGAGTTCGAGTACAAGGGCTTCAAAATACCTTATGGGTGGATAGAATATCCCATATTGGTCTTGTATAAAGCTTGCATCTATATTTACTTAATGATATATGTTCCTAATGTTATGCTATGCTTGAAAACTTGTAGATCTTACATATTCTTTTGGACTCTTGCATGGATGAAAAGGACTTCTTAGAGCCAGAAGCCTTCAACCCTTCTCATTTTCTCAACAATCCCCCAACTCCAAACACATTTCTTCCATTTGGTGGTGGAGTTTGCATGTGCCCAGGAAACAGAATTTGCTAAGATGGTGATTCTCATATTTTTTCACAACTTGATTTGCACGAACATCAAGTGGGACCTAGTGAATCCTAAAGAAGGTTTATACCTAAAAGCTATACCCATCCCTGTAGATGGATTTCCTCTTAAGCTCTTTAAGAATTAATAACCTAGTGCATTACAAACATAAAGGAGGGGGAGGCAAATGGGGGAACCAAGAAGCTCTCCAATGTCCATCTACTGCCTAGTATTTTATACAACATGTGTGTACATGCATACCCACGGACCATTACCATTTTCTTATTAGCATAATTTACTAAAAACATGCCACTATATTACCATTATCATAGCATATACCCTAATGCTAATAAATACATTTTTCAATTTGGGTAAAAGAAGCCCACATTATTATCCCACTTTGATATTTTGTAATGTAGCAAGATAGTCAAAATTTCTATTACTATTTATAATGTTTGAGATGATAGCATTGCATGTTTTCGAACATAAAGAGCTAGAATGCATGTGCTTTGATGATAAGTAGAAAATCATGTTAACAACATGGTTTTTCTTTGATCATAGTCACGATGCATTTCCAAGACATTGGACACCCATTTTGACATAAAATATTGGAGATAAGCAATGGTTAAAGTCAATGTTTATAGGGACAGACTTTTTTATTACATTGAGTTATTTATGGTTCTGGTGTAAGAACGTATATGCGAGTATTATTCTTTGATGCACATCATAAAGCCTTGTATTCTCTATCTCAAAATGCTTACACAATAATAAATGGTTGGCTCTTTATCAATCTAAATGAACCTTTTGAGATCAACTCCATAACCTCACCTTTTTTATTTTTCCACCATTCTTGAATTGTAGTTACTTCCTCCTTGATGTACTCATCCTATATTCCTTGTTTCCTATTTTCCCACAATACATAATCCACCTTTAAGTAATGGGTTTTGAGGCTTGGGGGGGTTACTATATGTAAACCCTCCATACCACGTGTGCTCAAGGTCTATATAAGAATACCATTGTCTGTGAATTTCTCAAAATAAAACACATCCCTTATCTATTCAAGCTGAAAATGGTTGGAGGTAAATGTGTTTGTGCCTAGCCACCCATATGTTAGTTACACTGATAGTACCCACGTTGTGTATTAGTTACCCACACACATGTACACTACAAGTAGTGGGCACCTATCACAATCACTTCATGATTTATTCTTTCACTGATATTTGGATAAAGAGAAGGCCAATCACATATTGTGACTGTTGGAGTTTCCACATCTTGTGTCTCTCTCACTCTTGTTGTTGCTCCTTCCACCATATCTCTTGCTTTTGCTCCATTGCTTCCACTTCAGGGCTTACTCCTTGCAACTGGTATTAGAGCTATCTTCCTTGAACACCATATTGGGGAATATGGGAATTTCCCATAAGTTTGGGACACTTGGATTTTTCATAATTGGAAAACTATAACTCCAAATCGAGTGCTCTATAGCTCAATAGATTCCATTTTTCAAGCGCTTTCCAATGATAGGTCACATCATATGGTTTTGAGAAACTTATGGACATGTTATCCGAGTGCCATCTTTTTAGTATTCAGAAAATGGGAATTGGGAGATTCCCAAACTTACTAATATTGTGTTCTTGAGAGCTTGAGTCCATCGACTTGGCATTGCTTCAATTGCATTTAAATACCTATAGTAGTTTTTTTTCAATGGCAGCCATGGCTTAGCTTGGAGAGGTATGAGTTGGTGCTCTTCTCCTTCCCAGTGATCAAAGACTTATTGAGGCTTACTCAAAGCCTTCCTCTGGCTATAGTAATAATTGTCTTGGGCTCTCTTGTGGGTAGCATAAGTAGTAGTAAGAGGTGCTGCAAGTAGCATGTTTACGCCTATTGTCCTTGCTCCTCTTCTTGCCCCTCTTCTTGTCCTTGCTCCTCTTCTTGCCCCATTTGGCAACTCTCCTTCCTCTGGCCATTGTAATAATTGTCTTGGGCTCTCTTGTGGGTAGCATAAGTAGTAGTAAGAGGGGCTGCAAGTAGCATGTTTACGCCTATTGTCCTTGCTCCTCTTCTTGCCTCATTTGGCAACTCTCCCACCTCTTGTTTGGCTTCTCCCACTTAGTTGACTCCTAGGAAATCACCCTTGGAAACCCGGCATTGGTTATTGGCTCTTGAAATTA
The DNA here is from genome assembly GCF_053477565.2 of Lygodium microphyllum. Classification (NCBI taxonomy): domain Eukaryota; kingdom Viridiplantae; phylum Streptophyta; class Polypodiopsida; order Schizaeales; family Lygodiaceae; genus Lygodium; species Lygodium microphyllum. The sequence goes on from NC_141151.1 coordinate 81,914,107, forward strand.
GATTTGAGCTTTCCCATTTTAGTCATTGACTATGTATTCACATTAGTCTAGTGCATACTACCTATGGACAACAAGTATTGAGCTTGTCTTTACATATGTGATGCTCCTTGGGCTTGACATTGATTTCCGAATGTTAGCTTGCTTGATTATTGGAATGCTTTTTTGCCTTTGATTGAGCTCATTTGGATTAGTTTACAGAGGTTTTTTCATTACCCAAATAATAGGGTAGCATCCTATTTTATCAAAATCTTGTATACCTATTGCCATTTGATGTTTTTCGAGCACTTTGGATGCTATAATGGGGTATATAATTGATCATACAAGCTTGGTTATGCTCTTTACATACTCTTTATTGTACTACTTATGCGAGAAGTCACCTCCATTTGATAGTTTCTTGCATTGAGCTTGTGGATAGCTCAGTAATTAGCCAGTATCCCTTGTTTTGAGCTTGATATGGTAGAAGTTTAGGGTTGCTTTGCAAGTTATTATAGCAGCTTGTTTTTCCCTTTTGTGCATTTGCTTAGTCTCAATATGGTTGGTGGTTCCAATGATAGTACTATCTTTAATATTTACAAGTTAGATGGTATCAACTATAGCTATTGGAAGGCCCAAATTTGGTAATTTTTAGTGCAAAAAATGTAGGTCAAGCATTTGAAATATAAGGGTGTCAAGGCGGAACATATTGATACAAAGGATTGGGTTGAATTGGATAAGCTATTTAAGTCCACCATCATTGTGTCCCTCTTTAAGTAGGTTTTTTATAATGTTATGTTTGATGGACAGTCCCCATGGGACATATGGGATAAGATTTGCAATGTCTATGATAAGCAGAGCCTCGCTTCTCATATGTATTCATTGAATAACTCATGGGCCTTTGCAAGAAAGAAATCACTTCTATATTAGCCCACTTAAATGAGTTTCACTATATTCCCAGCCATTTGACTTCGCAAGGGATTGAATTCAAGGGTAATCTTCCCTCTTTGTTCCTCTTGGTTACACTACATGAATCATGGGATACATTTCCTACTACTATGTGTGTAAATATGCCTACAGATGGGCTGAAGTTATAGGATGTAGAGGGTTCACTCTTGAATAAAGAGGTTAACATAAAGAATATCGGCGCTTCTCGCACCTCTCATGCTTTGACAATTAGAGGCAATAATGATAGGATTGGTAATGATTGCCGTGGAAGAGACTCTCAACAGTCTCATTCTTAGTCATGTGGACAGTCTCATAGTAAGTCCCATGGCCATAAGTCCTCATTGACTTTTTATTACTATAGGAAAGTATGCAATACTCGGCCACAGTGCCATAAAATGTGCGAGGACAAGCAAAGGGCAAGGGTAAAGTATATGACAAAAATGATGATTACAGCGTTGTCCCTAGTAAGTCTGACATTAATATTGAAGAGATTAATGTCTTGTAGAACTGATTTTGATAATGATTTTATACTTTACCTTCTTCTCTTGATACTTCACTCTGCTGATTATGATTTGTCAAGCTATACTTAGTGTTGGATGATAGATTTAGGGGCTTCCTTTCATGTGACCCCTCATAGAGAGTGGCTTCACTCCTATTGCAGTATGAATGGATTTGTCCATTTGGATAATGACCAAGCATTAGAGATCGTTGGTATTAGTGATATCTAGTTGCAATTTGGTTTAGGTAGTGGTACCATATTTACTATTCATGGTGTACGTTATGTATCGATCTCATGAAGAGCCTTATCTTTGTTGGCACTTTGGATTATGCAAAGTCTGTTAACTATATTTTAGCAGTGGATAAAATTCCATATGTATCTCTTTGGCATTGTCACCTGAGGCACAAGTCCTTGAAAGGAATGAAAACGCTTATCCATTTTTAGTATCTTTCGCCCCTTGATTATATGTGCTTTGAGTCTTGTGATCATTGTTTATTTGGTAAGCAGACACATAATACACATAAAAAGTCTAGTGTGACATGTATGGGTGAGCCTTTGGCTCTTGTTCATTCAGATGTATGTGGTCTCGTGACCTATAAGTCATTAGGTGGTGCAAAGTATTTTGTTACCTTCATTGATGACTACATATAAGGTCTAGGCATATCCTATTAAGTAGAAATCAAAAGTCTTGGCTATATTTCAGCGTTGGCTTTCTTTGGTTGAGAACTAGTCTAGATATAGGCTAAAATACCGAAGGTTAATAATGTGGGCGAGTATGTCTATAAACCCTTTGAGAAGTTTTGTGATGAGAGGGATATTAAGAATTCGTTTATCACCCCATACATCCCACTGCAAAATGGTATGATTGAGTGTATGAATAGGGCAATTCAAGAGGAAGTTTGCAATATGCTTAGCCATGTAGGCTTTTCACAACATTTTTGGATTGAGACAATCACTACTACTGTACACTTAATAAATTGATCTCCGTATAATACTCTTGAATATCAAGTTATAGAGGAGGTGTGGTCAGGAAAACCTTCCTCATATGTTCACTTGAGTGTGTTTAGTTGTCAGGATTTTTGCCATGTTCCCAAGGACAAGCATCATAAGCTGGATCCTAAGTCTCAGAAATGCATCTTTCTTAGTTATTGAGATGTAGGTGAGATGGGCTATCACCTATGGGATCTGCAAGCTCGAAAGGTTATCCCCAACCATGATGTTATTTTCTATTAGGAGAAGATGCATAAGGAGCCTAAGCATGTCATTGAGATACGCATGGTGATATTTTGGAAGGAGCCTCTTGTTATTGTACAGCCAACTAGATAGCCTACAGCAGTGGCCGCTAATGCTTCACAAGATGTATAGATCCCATAGCTTGTTTTGAGGTGGTCTACTAGAGATAGACAATAGCCTGCATGGTTTGGGCCCTCTATGGATTATATTATGGTGACAGATGTTGGTGAGCCTCTTACTTATGATGAGGCCATGCGTAGAGGTGATAGTTACTCTTGGGAGACAAGGCCATGCAGTCAGAGTATGATGCACTACATAAAAATCATATGTTAGATTTGATTCCTTTGTCTAGTGGAAAGCGTACTTTGCCATGCAACTGGGTGTATAAGTTGAAAAATACCCTTGGATGCCCCAAGTAGGTGGGATACAAGGCCAAATTGGTTATTAAGGGTTTCAAGCAGGAGCATGGTGTAGACTTTGATGAAGTTTTGTCTCGTGTTGTGAAGATGACTACTCTATGCTTTGTATTGGCTTTGGTTGCTCTGTTTAACATGGATCTTTATGAGATGGATGTCAAGACAACTTTTCTTTATGAGAACTTGCATGATGATATTTACATGGAGCAGGCTAAGGGCTTTATAGACCTTGGCAAGGAACATCTAGTGTCTAGATTGAGAAAGAGGCTTTATAACACTATAATAGAGAATTTGGGAATCTCCCAGGTTCCATTCTCAAATTAGAAATAAAGATTTGACCATGTGGCTAAATCTTAATCCCTTTTTTGAAGCTAGAACTTGGTACTATCATCTATATAGTATCTAGAAAAAGTTTCACCTCGAAGAAAGGGAGTAATAATTTGAACATGTGACCAAATATTGACCATTCTATAAATTCCCAAACTCCCTAATATAATGTTTTATGGCCTTAAACAAGCACCTAGGAATGGTACCACAAGTTTGATGCTTTTATGTATTCACATGAATATTCCCATAGTGATATGGATATGTGTTTATACACAAAGAAGGCTCATGATGATAGCCTTATGATTTTGAAACTCTATGTGGATGATATGTTGATTACTGGGAGTGCTCACAATGAGTTGGATGCCTTGAAAGGTTAGCTCAATAAGAGCTTTGAGATGAAGAACATGGGATATGCCTCACATATTCTTGGGATGGGTATTACGTGCGATCACTCTAAGGGGCTTCTTTACTTGTCACAAAAGGAGTACATCCGGAAGATTCTTGAGTGGTTTCATCTACAAGATATTAAGCCTATTGTCTATCCTTTACCTTCTCATGTAAAAGTGAGTCATGCCAATTTTCCATAGTTTGATGCATAGAAGGTTGAGATGCCCAAGATCCCTTATGCATTTGCAATGGGCAATTTTATGTATGCCATGATAGCCACTCACCTTGACATAACATTTGCAGTGGGTGTTGCGGCACGCTATATGGCTACACTTGGCAGATGGCATTGGGTTGTTGTCAAGGATATCATGAGATACCTTCAAGGGGCATAGCAACTATTTGCCTTTGTTATGGTGGTCCGCATAATTTTTGCAAGTTTCATTATGTAACTACTCTTGTATGGGCATGTATATCAAATTGCAACACTTTGGATACTGATATGTAATAGAGGTGCTATTTCTTGGATGTCCAGGGTGTAGAAATGCATGGCCTATCTACTACAAAGGAAAAGTATTAGTTATATTGGCACCCTATCTACTACAAATGCTTGTGTCTAACCACTCGTATATTAGTTATATTGGCAAGTACTGTTGAGATATCGAGCTCCACTCGTGATATGCCAAGGTGACCATTGTGCATTTATGTCACCGACTTGTCAGTTTGCAGATGCTATTGGTACACCGCCCATGAATATTTGCTAGATGACAGCTATCCTTATCTACTCTAGTTCGTGGCTCAGTTAGTATGCCACCTTAGTTAGTTGAGTTTGGTTTGAGACCCATATATAGGGTTCTTCTATTTCTTTGTACGAGAGTTCTTTTGGCTTACACAACTAAGAAGAGGAAAATCTGTTTTCAGCCTCCATTTTTGTGTGTATTCCCCCATTGTGCAAGCAAGAAAGCTACAAGTGAGACTCCTTCCTTCTCTCCCACAATCTTGACATGGTATTAGAGCCTTGTTCGTGGTAAGGAGCTCAAGAAAGCAAACCAAGTTCGCGGTGTTCTGGTAAGAGGACCACTGTTACTTTCATTTTTTTGTTTTGGGAGCAAGTCTCTGCAGGTAGCACAGGTGGAAAGTGCAAGAGTGCATTGTCTCAGATTGAGACGCCCTTCGCGGTGTAGCCAGAGCGTAGTATATGCTGCGGGAGAGGGCTTTAGCCCATGGTTGCTCTGTTTTTTTTATTTGAGGCCATTTCGGGGCCTGTTTTGGAGGCGAAAGTTTTCTGCACGCACTCAGGAAATGGCCCTGTTTGATGCTGTGCGGCCACTGTTCTACAGCTCGGTGAAAAGTTACTGTAGAAATTGCATCATATGCCTATGCGCACAGACATTGGGAGTTATAGAATCATCCTTGTTGCCTGTTGATGCAAAATCGTCACTAGGAAGTGACTGTGTGGTCAAATACCACTTTCGTCAGTTTTGCAGATTTGCCCTTGTGAGACTGAAGCTGTGTTTTTTGCAGTGACAGAATTTTTTGCAGTGTTCTGTAATGGTGTCTGATTCTCTTTCACAGATTGTCACTGAAAAGCTTGATAACAACAACTTCCAAGCATGGAAGTTTAGAATGACGAATTTCCTTATGGGAAAAGGATATTGGGAATTCGTTGCAGGAAATGAAGAATAACCAGTTCTTCATGATGTTCCCAATCAACAGCAAATGCACGCATTTAAAGCATGGCATGAGAGAGCTAGGAAAGTTATATACTAGCTCTCTATCAGCATTTCAGACTCTATGATTGTGCATATTCAAGATGCAAGTATGCCAAAGGACGCATGGGATACTTTGTCAAAAATGTATAGCACAAATACGCAAGCCAGGAAAATGCAGCTCAAGCAAGAGTTGCACAATGTGCAAAGAGAAAGTATGAGCATCAATGACTACCACATGAAGGTGAAGAAGATTGCAGATGCACTTGCTTCCATTGGGTCGCCAGTGGAAGATGATGATTTAGTTTCTGTGACCTTGAATGGTCTAGGAAAGGATTATGCACAGTTACGAACATCCATTTCCGTCCGTAAAAGATTTCCTGATTTTGAGGAGTTGATTGCTCTTCTAATTTCTGAGGAGCAGAGAAATGGTGGTGCATCTTCTTCAGGAGGAACTTCAAAAGAAGTTGTCTTCTACTCAAATGTTGGAAGAGGTAGAGGCAGAGGTAGAGGAGGCCGATGTGGAGGCCATGGTAGAAATCAGAACATGCAGCAAACTCAAGAAAACCAGTCCTTTGGAGGAGGACGTGGTAACTCTAGAGGCAGGGGGAGCCAAAGAGGTCGTGGTGGATGGCAAAGAGGCCAAAATGCAACCAGCAATGTTGAATGCTACTACTGTAGTAAAATGGGTCATATGGCTAAAGACTGCTATAAAAAGCAGAATGACATCATGAATGGAAAATTGCAACAAGGGAATTATGCATCTTCTTGTAGACAGGGTGATGACAGAAATGAGCATTTTTTTATGGTGTAGCACATGACCAATTCTATGACAAGTGCCGAAGAAAGCAACGATGTGTGGTATGTTGACTCAGGTGCATCAAACCACATGACAGGTCATGCAGAATGGATGCAGGATGCAAGGAAAATGGAAAAACGAGGATTTGTGGAGACTGGTGATGATACTGCACATCCTATTGTGCAGATTGGAAAATTTCCTTTGTCTATGCAGGATGGGAAAAAGAAATACCTGTCGGATGTATTTCATGTTCCGAATATCACCAAGAACCTAGTTTTTGTTGGTCAAATGGTTGAGCAGGGCTTGCAGGTCAGATTTAATTCTCATGGATGCTTTGTTGAGGATATGAAAAATAAAGGTCGCTTGATAGCAAAAGGAAAGAAGGAGGACATAATGTTTACATTGGATACAGACATGCCTGAATTGAGTGCAGCAATGTTTGCACATGGGACCAGTGTAGTTGCAGATATTGATATCTGGCATAAACGCATTGGTCATGTTAATATACAGCAACTTAAATCAATGCAAGCCCAAAATATTGTTGCAGGATTTTCTAAATTCAAGGTTGCAGAAATGCATAAGGTATGTGAAGCCTGTCAATTTGGAAAATAGGCAAGAAAACCATTTCCTAGACATGTTCAAGAGAGTAAGAAGCCATTGGAATTAATCCACTCTGATGTGTGGACTACTAAACTTGTATCTCTTGGAGGCTGTCATTATATTGTCACTTTTATTGATGACCATAGCAAAAAAGTTTGGGTGTATTTTATGAAAAAGAAAAGTGAAGTTTTTGGGCATTTCAAAACACTTAAAGCTATGGTTGAAAAAGAAACAGGCCTGCAAATAAAATGCCTAAGGTTAGATGGAGGGGAAGAGTACCTCTCAAATGAGTTTGCAAGGTTCCTACAGGAGCATGTCATAAAGCAGCAATATTCATGCAGTCATACCCCACAACAAAATGGAATTGTAGAAAGGAAAAACAAGCATATTGGAGAGGTATTTCATGCCATGCTCAATAAAAAAGACTTGCCAGATTTTTACTAGGCTGAAGCAGTTGCTACAGCAGTCTACATAATGAGCAGGACTCCCACTACAGCAATACATGGGATGACTCCAGAGGAGAGGTATACTGGTAGGAAACCAGATATTTCTCATTTGAAGATTTTTTGTTGCATTGCCTATGTTCATGTGCTAGATGAGTTGAGATCCAAGTTGGATCCAAAAGCTGAGAAGTGCATCTTTATTGGTTACTCTCTGCAGCAAAAAGGGTATAGATGTTATAACCCTTCTACTCGTAAATTTATAGTGAGCAGAGATGTTGTTTTTGATGAGATGAGTAGCTGGTATAAAATAGTAAATGTGATTGATAATGTAGATGCACAAAATGGTAATGCTGCACAGAATTCACAGTAGCACTCACAAGATATTAGTGGACCTGGAGCGTCCTCTAGCAGTGGTTCACATTCTTTGCCATGGACAGGCAGATTGAGATCAGGAGAATCTTCTCAAAGCAATGCAGATAGTGGTATGCAGGTATCACGAAAAGGAAAAGAGAAGGTAGATCAGCCCATGTTTGATGTGAATGCAGGTCACTCTTATGTGGATGGTGAATCCAGTGGCTCAGAACAGAGCATTGATGATGAGTTGGGTATTCCTTCTATTGTTACACTTGGAGTAAGGAAGACCAAGGATGTTTTGAGAGCACTTGGGAGTGAACCTACTTTGCGCAGGTCTACCAGAGCTAGGTATCCTGTGGATAGGCTGAAATATGATGGATTTACAGCCATTCACTATGCCTATATGGTCAAAGTGATACATGAATGAGAACCCACTTCTTTTGAGCAAGCCATGGGAAAAGAAAAATGGGAGAAAGCCATGGATGAAGAAATGGATGCCTTGGAAGCAAATGCTACATGGGAATTGGTACCTTTGCCTAAAGATAAGAATGCTATTGGCTGTAAGTGGGTTTATAAGGTGAAGCACAATGCAGATGGTTCTGTGAACAGATACAAGGCAAGATTAGTAGTCAAGGGGTATGCACAAACATATGGCATTGATTATGAAGAAACATTCAGTCTGGTTGCAAGGATGGCAACCGTAAGAGCAGTCATTGCTATGGCTGCATCAAAGGGATGGTCTTTACATCAGATGGATGTAAAGAATGCCTTCTTGCATGGTGATTTGCAAGAAGAGGTCTATATGGAACAGCCACTAGGTTATGTGCATGTTGTTCATCCTGAGTTTATTTGCAGGTTGAAGAAAGCCTTGTATGTCTTGAAGCAAGCACCTAGAGCATGGTCTGACAAGATAGGACAGTATCTTGTCACTATTGGCTTTTAGATTTCCAAGGCAGATTTCTCACTTTATGTGAGAAAAACAGAGAAAGGTATTATGTTGCTTGTCATTTATGTTGATGATTTGATTATCACAGGTGATAGTGATGAAGATATCCTTCATGTGAAAATGCTATTGAAGCAGAAGTTTGAGATGAAGGATTTGGGAGAGCTGCATTATTTCTTGGGCATTGAGGTGATTAGATCACCAAGTGGGATATGGCTCTTGCAGAGGCAGTATGGATTGGACATGCTATCCAAATATGGGATGACAGGCTGTAAGCCTATTTCAGTTCCTTTGGAGCAGAATGTGAAGCTGAGCGCAGATGCAGGTGAGCTTCTGGAAGACCCTACTATGTACAAACGCATAGTAGGAAGTTTGATTTATATGACTATTACTAGGCCAGATTTGAGCTATGGTGTTGGATTGGTAAGTCAGTTTATGCAGGCTCCAAGGAAACCGCATTTGGATGCGGTTAGATGCATACTCAAGTATGTGAAGTCCACATTGCAGTATGGACTATTTTATGAGACTGGGATTCAGATACAGTTGCATGGATACAATGATGCTGATTGGGCTAGTAGTATTTCTGATAGACGATCTACCAATGGATATGTGTTCTCTTTTGGGAGTGCTGCAGTCACTTGGAGCAGCAAGAAACAGCCTACAGTTGCCTGGTCGAGCACAAAGGCTGAGTACAAGGGTGCAGCAATGGCTGCATGCGAGGTAGCTTGGTTGCATAAGCTACTTTATGATATGCATCAGCCTACAGATGGGCCAGTTGTCATTTATTGTGACAACATGAGTAGTATACACTTGGCAAATAACCCAGTCTATCATGCTAGAACAAAGCACATTGAGGTGCATTATCATTATGTGCGGGAGAGGGTTTTACTAGGTCTTATTGATCTAGTTTATGTCAGCACAGAGGATCAGGTAGCTGACATATTTACGAAGGCATTGGGCGCAGAGAAGCTACGCAAGTTCAGAGACCTGCTTGGTGTGCAGGATTTGGGATTGAGCTCGAGGGGGAGTGTTGAGATATCGAGCTCCACTCGTGATATGCCAGGGTGACCGTTGTGCATTTATGTCACCGACTTGTCAGTTGCAGATGCGGTTGGTACATTGCCCATCAATAATAGCTAGATGACAACTATCCTTATCTACTCTAGTTCGTGGCTCAGTTAGTATGCCACCTTAGTTAGTTGAGTTTGGTTTGAGACCCATATATAGGGTTCTTCTATTTCTTTGTACGAGAGTTCTTTTGGCTTACACAACTAAGAAGAGGAAAAAATGTTTTCAACCTCCACTTTTGTGTGTATTCCCCCATTGTGCAAGCAAAAAAGCTACAAGTGAGACTCCTTCCTTCTCTGCCACAATCTTGACAAGTACATGCATCGTGTATTAGTTATCTGCACACTCGCACACTATAGGTAGCGGGTGCCAATCACTGTCACTTTATTCTTTATTCTTTCTGTGACATTTGAATAAAGGGAAGGCCATTTACACATTATGACTATTGGAGTTTCCACATCTTGTGTGCCTCTCTCTCTTGCTCTTGCTCCTTCCACCATAGCACTTGCTTTGGCTCCTTGCTTCCACTTCAGGGCTCACTCCCTTCATAAATGGCCCCTTTATATGGCATCCATCTATATATAAAACATGTGTAAAAATAGTACTTTAAAAATCCCTTTTTTTGAACCCATGTGATATACTTACATAGTTATGAGTGAGACCCTCCCTCTCCCTGAGGTGGCCCCATGAGGTTTGAGGTCCCCGTAAGGTTTAAGATCATTTGCAAATTTTTTGTCGCAAATATGTGTGATGATATATTCAATCTAAAATAAGACCAAGATCTTTTTTTTTAATTACGGATATGTTTGAAGAGAAGCATTCAAAATCTTATCACATTACCAATTTTAGAAAAGCATGTGAAATCAAATACTTATGTATTTAGAGTTGCTTTCTACCTAACAGGAATAAGGTTTGGGAGTCAATTAAAATCCATTTTTGAAGCTTACTAGAAGTGCATGATATTGACGATGTAGTAGGGGCGAGATAATCCCAAGTTAAAACATGTGGTATATAAAAATATAGAAGGCTTATCACATTGGGGTTTTGTTGACAATTTTTAAGAAAAGAATGGAAACTCATGTCTATCAACCACCTTTTCTCACCTAGTGGGTGTGGTGTCCCTTCAATAGTTAGTTTAGTTACTTCAAATGTTCTTTGGTGGGTAGGACCCCCTTACCTTCTTTCTAATGTTAAAAGAGTAAGTACCCATGAAAACCATCCACATCCACATCAATCTCTTTTACATTAGTGTTAAAGGAATCATATCATAAACACAATTGAAGGCACATGGGAGGCAATAGTTGAAATAACAAAGGGTAAGTGTAAAGTAAATTACAAAAAATAATGATCACAACATTGTCCCTAGTAATTCCAGCATTAAGATTGAAGAGATTAATGTCTTTTAGACTGATTTTGATTATGATTTCATACTTGCAGCTTCTTCTCTTGATACTTCACCATTGACTAATACTTTGTCAGGCTATGCTTCAATAGTATTGATTGATAGATTGAGGGGCTTCCTTTCATGTAGCCCCTCATAGAGAGTAGTTCCTATCACAGTATGATTGGATCTATCCATTTGAATAATGACCTAGCATCAGAGATTGTTGGTATTAGTGATGTCCAGTTGCAGTTTGGTTTAGGTAGTGCATTTACTCTTCATGGTGTACGTCATGTACGGACTCTCACGAAGAGCCTTATGTTTGTTGCCACTGTCGATGATGCAAGTTATGTAGTTTTTTTTTGTGATTCCTCATTGAAGATTAGCCATTGGAATCTTGGTATTGCACATGGTGTTAAGTCCAATACTCTCTACCCTTTGATTGCATCTAGGTCTATTGAATATATTTTGACAATGGATATATTTCCATATGTATCTCTTTGGCATTGTCGCCTTGGGCACATGTCCTTGAAAGGAATGAGAATGCTTATCCATTTGTAGTACCTTTTTCCCCTTGACTACTATAAGTGCTTTGAGTCTTGTGATCATTGTTTTTGTACCATGGGTAATATGGATGTTTGTACATAAAAAGTCTAGTATAATATGCATGGGTAAGCCTTGGCTTTTTCTCATTTAGATTTTGACCAAAACTTATAACCTATATTGGTGTCTTTAATCAATTAGACATTGAACAAAAAATTTCAACAGATTTTGTATGTGGTCCCATGACCTGTAAGTTGTTAGATGGCATGAAGTATTCCGTTACCTCTTTCATTGATGGCTATACATATAAGGTCTGGGCATATCCTATCAAGCATAAATCGAAAGTCTTGGCTATATTTTAGTGTTGTCTTTATTTGGTTAAGAACCACTATAGGTGTAGGCTAAAATACCTAAGGTTAGATAATGTGGGTGAGTATGTCTCTAAATCCTTTGAGCAGTTTTGTGATGAGAGGGGTATTAAGCATCCATTAACTACCCCATACATCCCATTGCAGAATGGTATGGATGAGCACATGAATAGGGGAATTCAGGAGGAAGTACACAGTATGCTTAGCCATATAGGCTTATCACAACATTTTTGGATTGAGGCAATTACTATTACTATACACTTGATAAATTGATTTCCATGTACTACTCTTGACTATCAGGTTGTAGAGGAGGTGTAGTCTAGAAAACCTTCCTCATATGCTCATTTGCATGTCTTTGGTTGTAAGGATTTATACCATGTTCCCAAGGACAAGTATAATAAGCTAGATCCTAAGTCTTGAAAATGTTTTTTTTTTTGTTATTGAGATGATGCAGGTGAGATGGGCTATCGCCTATGGGATCCACATGCTTGAAAAGTTATTCGCAGATTCATCATGTTTTGAGGTCCCACAGCTTGTTTTGAGGTGGTCTACTAGAGATAGACAATAGCCTACACAGTTTGAGCCCTCTATGAATTATATTATGGTGAGAGATGTTGGTGAGCCTCTTATGATGAGGCCATGCGTAGAGGTGATAGTCACTCTTGGAAGAGGGCCATAAACAAACTCAGCCAAGTGTAACTAGGAGTCCCATGCATACAACACATCATCATAGAAATCGCAAAGGTAGCCTATTAGGGCCAAAAATGTTTCAAAACAACACTCGTAAGAAAATGATTAAATTGCTAATTAGAAGAGGTTTAGAATAGAAAAACCCACCAAATTTGGCTGCCTGGATGTGATTAATGAGAGAATATATGATTCACTTAAGAGGTTGTGTATTAAATATCTTCAATCTTTAATGGACGTTAAGTGTCACCTTTTCAGTCTTATTCTCTTGAAATTTGCAAAATCTTGTATTTTTGAATTTTTGCACCAAAAGACATCGCTCATTTGTGTTCCTCGATGTTCATTTTCTTCACTTCTCTTTCCTGTGGTTTTTATTTTCTTCTCTATGATATTGTTGTCCCGTTTAGGGTTCCCTACCAAAATGTTTACCAATACCTCTTCTAGCAATACAAGCCCAGTCCCACCATGTAAGTATAAACTTATTATTCAGTTAGATCCTATCTATTCATCTTGGAGGAGTATACACCATCGAGCATTGTTGGACAAGGATGAAGCTAATAGGTTGCGATTACAAAGGAAAGGAGCATGTAGACTTATGGATGGATGGAAATATTTATCCTCTGGACCCTTCTATAGGTAAGCATCCTCCTTTTTACAATATTCACAACTTCGTAAGGTATGTTGGAGATGGTTGTGATGGGATGCTTGGCTATTGCATGAGGTTATATTCTACATCTTTTACATTTACAGAACAAATGCACGAAATGAAAGAAGCATTAACATTGGCACAAAAAACTATTTCTGAGCTAACAGACAAGGTTGATAATCTAGAAAACTCTGATCAGTCATTGCAAGAAAAATTAATGCACTTCAAAGAAACTCCAATAGGGTTTAGACAGAGAAAAAGACCACTTAAAAATATAATGGACTTATGTAGTCATATGAAGAAAAGGAGACTAAATCTTGTAAATAGATGTGTCTCTAATATTTCAAGTATTTATATTCGAGAGAGCGATGAGAGGATTAAGCTTATTAAAGAAACCATGACAAAGAAAGACATTATAAGGATTCTTAAATCACCTGAAAATGTAGACTTGAGAAGCCAAACTCTGAAAGAGTTAGTGAAAGATTTAAAAGGAACAATTAAACCAGATGAAATAGTGGAGACATGTGACAGTATGAGTATCAATTGTAGGGGTTATCATGATCTCTCTAAATTGTGGTTTACAAATCTTAAATGTCATAGAATAAGTGCATTTTGTTTGCTTCGGCCTCTTGCAGTTTCAATTGCTAGGACAGCTACCAATCGTAGGATTCCAGATGTTTTTGGTAAGTATATTCATATAGAAGGATCCATGCCCTATGAAAAACATAAAACAAAGGCCTTTTTTGAATACAACACATTTAATAATATTTGGATTGATCTTAAAAAATTCTAGATTGCAATGGTCCATATGTATAAATTTAGTGTCCAAGAATGTTGTGGCATTTTGAAGTTTGTACTAAAATTGGATGAAACACAGATTCAAAAGGGACAAAAGATGGAAAGAGTCACCATCTGTATCATGAACAAGGCATTGGATTATAGTACTAGCAGGGAGCCAGAACAACAATTTAAGATACAATCCGAGATGGAGCTTTGGTGGATTGGTGCAGCCCAAGTACACTGAAAGTCATGAAATCTTGAAATGGTTATTCTCTCATATAGGTATTCCTAATATTATAAAGTCTCAAAGTGAAGGTGAAATATTGATAGTCGATGGTGTTGGTAGTTTTGATGTGGAATGGCAAATGAGTGTTGACTTAAAAACTATCAAATGTATGCTTAGAGTAAGTAATGGGGCGAATGCAAAATATCCTTGTATTTATTGCATGGAGAGTTTGGGATCCAAAGAATGGAGTACTTTGCGGCCAGCAAGAAGAGCCCCGAATCGAAACTCTATAGATTTGAGTAAGTTCAAAAACGTGGATGGCTTATGGGATCCTATTCTCTCAATCTCTCTAAGGAACATTCATATTTGTACATTACATGCAGAGATTAGAATAATTGATAAGTTTCTTAGATTGCATCTTGACTATGCATATTCAATAAAACCATTATCTTTGTCAGATGACTGTATTGATAAATGTGAGGCTTTACTATCAAAAACGGGTTTTCATGGAGGTCAAGTTCACCTGAGAAAGGATCCAAAAGTCTCAAGGAAAACAAGAGAGGTATTAGCAGATGTCTCTATGGGGGTGTAAAAGCTAGATGATTTCTAAGAAATCATATTGGTAAACAAATGAACGCATTGTGGGAGTGTAGGAGAGAGTTGTGTGCAATCACAACAAATGTGGCTAGCACACCATGAATTGCATTCCTACAAATGGAGGTTTGGAGACACCTTGACATATTTTTAAAAATTCTCAAGCAACAAAAGATAACATCTAACTATTCGGAAGAGTACAAACGTTCAGTTGTGAATCTTGTTCAAACAATCAAGGAAGCTTGGGGAGAAAAGGATATTGCTTTCTACTTGGTAAGATGGACATAAATTTGAACCTTTTTATTTTGAAAACAAAGTTTAATGATTTAAAGTCATTATTGATTGTTGGGTTGTCATAGCATATTCTTCTTATTCATGGGCCTTTTTTTGTGGAAGAGCAAGGGCCCCTAGCAACTTACAATAGCTAAGGTATGGAGAAATCTCACTACCAAGCACGCACGTGTTTCTTTCAGAGCACTAGACATGGAGAAGGAGCAACAAAAACCAATGCCCTTCAGGAGTTATTCAATTGGTTTTTTCGAAGAAAACTTCAAAGAACACAATAAATACAGTGGAATCTAAAATACAGATACTATTTTCAAAATGTTATATACATGGCTAGCTTTTAAGAGCCTTTATATCCTCTTCCTCCTCGGGCATTTGTCGTCTATAATGTAAAAACTTTATTCTCTTGTATCCAACTATGGATTTGATATCTATTTTGTTTGCTGCTAAAACATAAGATGAGTATGCAAGGAAGCATCCAGCCCTGGACGCAGAAAAGCCGGAACCATAACCAAATATTTAGATGGCTGCTGTCTTTTCCAAAACACTACAAGATATAGGCCTTATACCGACATTAAAAGTGACGCAAATGTTAATAAAGAAAATTTCCCCCGTCGTCACAAAAAACGTCGTTATTGGCAACGCCATAGAACAATCGGTATTAGCATCGTTATTAGGGTCGCTATTTGCATCAGTATCTGTGTCGCATTTGACGCAAATAATGATGCTGATAACGACGCTTTGCGATGCTAATAATGGCACTAATAATAACACGTGTAGTAAATTTGCGATGCTAATAGCAATAGTAACAGAAAAAAAACAAATTTGTGGTAGGGCAATAAGCTGCCCTGCCACATATAGCACTATGTGCTTTATTTGGGCCATACAAAATAGTTTCTGCAATGTGCACAATGCTCGTGTAAATAAAGACAAAGTGTACTCAAATCATAACACTAATACATGAAATAAATACATGATCGCATAATGAAAGCGACTGGTACAATCATGGCAAGATATCACTACTACATAGAAAATGTCTACACAGATCACATGATTAAAAAAGAAGGGTGTGTGAACTCCAGGGATCCAAGGGCAAGCTATAGATCATTGCCATCCGAAACCTCGTTCCGCTGCAGAAAGGAGCATCAAACGGACTCTGCAAAAAAAGAAACAACTACACATCAGTCCACCGTACAATAATGCATTCTAATTAAACATGGTAACTACGGACAAGAAAGATGAGTGACTTACAGGGCCGCCGCATCCATACGATCGGTTGATCAATGTAGTGAGATTGTGCCTCTCTACATATCGAGTCTCAAGGCCAGTGGAATCGCGATTTGTAATGGAGTACTGCAAAGAAAATAAAATACAACTGTTAGAAATGCGATTCTCAGTACAAAGGATATTGCAAAAAAAAGAAGCAAGCAAAACAAAAGAAAAACTTACAAAGTCCTCCAGATATGTCCTATGGCCGCCATTCCCAAGATGATGGACCACTCCGGCCTCTTGTCATGGCCTCGCCGCCTCATGCTGCTGTCTCCAACGTCCTGGAGAATCTGTAGCCCCTCCCGGAGTCGGTGTTAGTCGTCCGTGTCTAGCCACTCGAGCTTTGCAGCCCCACTCTTGAGTGCCTTGCGTGCGTCCGATCATTTGTGTGACATATATGCACGAAAGCACTCCATCATCTACCTCGTAGAAAACCTATCTGCTGCGATTGGTACCGGAAACTCCTCATGCAAGGATGCCACTATGTAGTCCTTGCTCCCCTCCGATATGTTTTTCCAATGATCCAAGACGTTGTGCCGAAAAACTTGTTGGCACAAAACTCTCATGAGAGCCATCACCCTCCTCTCCTCATTATTCATGATTATTGCTCCTGACCTATCATCTACAAGGTAGGCATACCCCTCTGGGATATACCTAAGATGGGTCCTCTCCCACCTGTGAGCACGCTCCTGGGCATATCCAGGAGACCCTTGTACATCTAGTGTACTGATCGGGGTAGTATCTATCGAAGTAGCTGTTAGAAATGCGGGATCTAGAGCATGGCAAAGGCGGAAGCTATGGTGGATGGAAGATGAAGATACTACTCATGTTGACATTGACAAAGAAGACAACTGTTACACAAGTGAATTAGGTTTCAAGATTGAGACTTGAACTCATAAACACAATCTTGTGTAGGACTGACAATGACACAGAGACTTGACAGAAAGAGACAAGTACTATTGCATTATCATCATATGAAAGTGATAGTCAAGTACATCATTATATAGGATTGCTTGGTAGCACACTACATCACTGTGCCTATGGGATCTGTCTCTCTTCCTAGAATGAACTGCCTTTCCTAGCCTAGTTGTTCCATACAAAGGGGCATACATAGGGTGTGATTGGCAGATTCTCAACACCCCTCCTCAATCACAACCTGAAAGTACAAAGTGTGTAGAGGCTTTAGTGAGAGCTGCATCTGCAAAGTGTGGGCATACCACAAACATGGCAAAACACCAGAGGCTGTCGCAGAAAAGGCTAAGTGTGGGTACCATAAACATGGTGGACATCTAGAGGCTGTAACAGGGGCCTCACAAAGTGTACAGAGGCTGTAGTACAAGGCTACATGAGGAGTTTACAAAGCTTATGAAAGGAACATTAAGGCAGGTACAATGCTTTTAAAACAGAAAATGAGAGACAAGGACTGATAGGCCCTTGTGGTCTTTTTCAGCATATGCTATTTCTTTGTCAGCATCATGGAAAATCTTCTTATCTTTCTTCTCTTCTTCATGATCTTCTTGGTCTGCTCCTTTATTGACTTTGCTTGTAGCATTTTTGAGTTTGCTCTTCCAGTTGTCCCCCTCAAGCAAAGTGGTAGACATGTCTTCAGAATCTTCAAATGGATTCATTGATTTCTCTTTGGTGTAGGTAGCTCCATTTCCTTCTGCAAGTAGAGTAAGAACATCTTCTATGTCATGTAAATAAGCAACACAAGTCATGTTACTCTTCATGAAGTGTATCCACATAGAAATCTTCCTGATTTTCATTGATATGACCAAGAATCAGCTTCAAATCTGGGATAAATCAGTAAGAGTGTTGTACTCAAGTGTATCAAAGGATACAAGAAGAATAGTGTCAAATAACACTTGATAAGTATCAATAGATACTGTTCTTGATGAGCCTGATGTTGATGCTGGATCTTCTTGAACCTTCTTCTTGTTGATTTTGATGTTTTGATTTCTTGCTGAAGACTGAGTTTTGGAGTAGATAAGTGTAGCAAAACCTTCAGTTGAGTGAGAAGTGTGAGTTGGAAGAGGAGCTTGATGTGGTTGTTGCTTGAGCTGCTTGATTTCTTCAACTCTTTCAAATCTTCCAAGCACAAATCTCCCCTCCTTGATGTGATTTGATGAGTAATCCTTGTTAGAATCTTCAGTGTTTAGTCAGATCTGAGTGGCAAGAGCTTTGTTTGAGTCCTAAGGAGAGAGTAACTGATGAATTTCTGAGCTTGAAGCTCAAAGCTATGGCTGCCTGAGTTTAGGGTTCCTAGATCCGACTGTTCTTTTCACTGTAGCAGCACGTAGGAGTAAAATTTTTAAGAGCCCTCTTAGCTGGAGTTGGCCCACTATATGGCCTACTAAAGCCCCATAAAAGCCCCTTCAATGGCTGCCCCTATGCTGAGCTACAGCAGGTCGTTTAGACAGTTGCGAAAAACTGCGCCAGATTGGGGAGATCAGCAATGGCAAGCCGTACGGCGCACAATGTTGACGTTTTTCATGCTGGGAAGTTGCGCCTAGAACTGTAGAAGATATTCTCAGAAGAAAGCGTGATGAGATAAGGTCTGTAGAGGAAGATATGGAGGCTCCAAGTACTGCAGGTCCAGTTTGGCTATGGCAGACACAGGGCAGAGATTGAGAAAATTGTCAATGCTGAAGCTATGCTTGCCCAAAATCAGTGATTGATGTGTCAAGAAGAAGCTCTGGAAGCAGGGAAACACTTTCCCAGAAGGAAGCAAGTGAAGATATGCCCTGTAAGTGGAGATCCAGCTCCTTCAACAGAGGTAGGTTGCAGGTTGGCTATGGCTGCCAAGGGGTAGAGAGTGAAAATGGAGTTGGAGATGAAGTCAAACACTTGAGCTGAGCTGGATAGAGATTATGAGAGACTGAGAGAGCAGAGAGAGGACCTGAAACATGCTAAGCCATGCTCAGCTGTGCTCTGATACCATGTTAGAAATGCGGGATCTAGAGCATGGCAAAGGCGGAAGCTATGGTGGATGGAAGATGAAGATACTACTCATGTTGACATTGACAAAGAAGACAACTGTTACACAAGTGAATTAGGTTTCAAGATTGAGACTTGAACTCATAAACACAATCTTGTGTAGGACTGACAATGACACAGAGACTTGACAGAAAGAGACAAGTACTATTGCATTATCATCATATGAAAGTGATAGTCAAGTACATCATTATATAGGATTGCTTGGTAGCACACTACATCACTGTGCCTATGGGATCTGTCTCTCTTCCTAGAATGAACTGCCTTTCCTAGCCTAGTTGTTCCATACAAAGGGGCATACATAGGGTGTGATTGGCAGATTCTCAACAGTAGCACCCATAGGAGTGCCACCTATACGGACGGCTGAGCAAAAGCCAGAGTGACTAGAGTAGACGTCCCCACAAGTGTGACAAATCCTGGAGGTGATGCAACTTCAGTAGAACGATGAGACGGAGACACCGCGTTCGTTCCTCCATAGCAAGCACCTAAGCCATGCTCTCTGGAACCGCCACAAGAGCAAGGAGTAGCACCTATATTCCGAGCCGACCGCGGGCTCATTGCATCCAGATCTCAACATCATCCCCTTGAAGCACTCCCTCCATCTGGCCCAAGTCTAGAGCGTCAACCTCGTCTGCTCAAAACTAAAGCATCAGATCGCATCGAAGTAGATCTAATAGAGCGGCCTGACGGTGTCGGAGACAGCTCCTGGTCCGCCATGTCTCTGAATCTCACCATCTGATCTGGAGACATGTGCGTGAAGATCTCTTGGAGCTCCTCATCGCTCATCCCTCGACTTATCCTGATGATCTAAGTATCCACAAAGGTCACCTGCACATACAAAAATGATGTTAGCATAATCAATTAAATCATACAAAGCACGGTAATATAAATGTTAAAAAATATTCTTACTTAAAATGCATATCTTATGTACCCTTATAAGCGATTCGTCAACGAATTGAGTAGGTGGATGCTCCAAGTATGAAATATCCTATGGTCCAATGTCAATCTCTTGACACCAACTCGGTATATACTGGAAGGTCGATAGACATGTCACCACAAAAGGATGGGTCCACCTCGTTCTCAAGGAATTCTTGGATTCCTGTATTTCCATCATTGTTACCCGATGCTGGCTCCTCTACATGCTCCAAGCTTTCGGTGGCCTCCATCCCTTGCAATATCGACCCCTCTATTTGTATATTGACCTCATCTATGCTTGGAATATCGCTTTGATCATATACTCTCGCACTTCGGGGAGCTGAAGGTATAACATACCACCATCGAGGTTGTCGGGAATTTGGATAGAAGATTACCTGTTCACAAACACATATAAGAGAGATTTAACTATTGTGACATGTACCATGTTGTAATATAATTAAAAACAAACGAGTTCATGCACCTATTCACAATGGGATGATAACACAAAGGTGTCACGCAAATCCATCCAGTTTTTTTCGGAATCTATTTTGAGAAATCCGGATGGGCCTCGTCGAACTGTTGCTCTAGCTCCTTCAAGTACCACTTTGAACCACTGCACATCCAATAGTATCATGGAGAAGCTACGAGAAGCTACAGTAATCCACCATAACAATACTTTGCAAGTTCCCAAATACTCCATCTCATCTATAACCGTGTTTGGATCCGTTGCTCATCGTTGGCTCTCTTGCTCGAACCTTGCCATAATATCATAGTCTATTGTGGAGTACATTTTGTCAATACGCTCCACGCGAAAATGATATCCGAGTGACCACGTTGCATTATATATTTTGTATTGTATATTGAAACACTCAATTAGTTGTCGCATATAAAATATAGATACGAAAAACCCTAAACACGTCATCACCTTTGGACTACATCCTCTCGAGAATTTCCACTCCTCGATTGAGAGCTCCATCCCTTCGCAAGACGCTGCGGTCAAAGCTCCATGCAACCATCACGTTGACATAAACCGCGGCATCTTCTCCATGCCCTCGGGATATTGAATCGATCAATGGCACATACTACGTCGAAATTCAGATCATGCTTCCTCTCGATCTTGCCTAGCTTACTGGTACCTAGCGAGCCACGTCTCCATAAAGGCATGGTGCAACATACAAAAGCGATTCACTTTCTCCTCCACATCTCTGATTAGTCTATCATCATCCTTCAGTGACCATAGCATACAGTTGTCTGGATCCACCATTGGTAGCCATTGTGAAATATGCACTAGTGCCTCAGACACCAACCAATCTTTAGCCATGCTACCTTCTGGCCAAGCTCGTTGTCGCACAAAGCCTTTCAGGGTTTTCATGAAGCGCTCCAAGAAGAACATCCATCGCATATGGATAGGTCCAGTAATCTCCACTTCATCTACAAGATGCACAAGAAGATGGATTTGTATCGTGAGTATACTGGTAGGCAGGTATTTCTCAAAGAGATAGACCGTCTCCATTGCTCCCCGCCTCGCGGATTCAATAGAAGACATCTTAATCTCCTTCTGTGAGATCCATTGCACTAAAGTTGACAACCTGTAAATTGCCAGGCGTATTTCTAGAGTAAGGCACCCTACAATCGTGATCGGTAGTACAAAGTGCCACAAATGAGAAAGCATTATGAACAATGACTACAGTCCAATAGCAAAATACGTAGGCCACTTACAATCCATTCGTAGTACAAACCTGACATATCTTATGCCAATCATGGGATTTTAGCCCTGATAATTGGCCGACTTTAGAAAACACAGACCTAAGAGAACACATCATAATCATCGGAGTGCGGATAGACTTGACTATTTGCTTCACAATGCACTCTTCTTTAGTGGACAAAACCCAAGGAGTGTGAGGTAGCTGCAAGCGACCATCAACACTCGATTGCGGCCAAAGTGCCTCCATCTTGCCTACCTCCTTCAAATCTATTTGTACCCCTATAGTGTCTCTCTTTCGTGTGATGTGGTCCCATAGCAAGCTGCCCACGTTCTTGAAAATATGCATGGGATCCAACAAGTGGTTGATCTATAAGTGGGTCCAATATGGCAACTCGTAGAAAACTAAGAATCGTCGCATTTCGTTGGGATGTGACTCCGTGTGGACCATTTTCAACTTGTACCAACTTTGCGCATTCATACATGTTGGAGGATGTCCAAGAAAACCTTCCCTGAGTTCATGACCCTCTGGCAAGAAAGCAGTGTGTCCTTGATATACCATCTTCTTCATGGTTCCTGACATTCGAGAGTCTAACTGTGGCCCGCACAATGGACATGCATGATAACCTGAGGTAACCAAACCTGTCCCAACACCTCTATCCAGTGAATACAAACTTGAATGAGCTATGATAGATATTACCAACGAGAATGGAAGCCTACTTACCTAAGCACTCTTTGAATCCCGGAAAGTCATGCATCGTCCACATGAAAATGGCTCGAATATTGGCGGACCGTCGACCATCGCGCTTGCTCATATCTTGCACGGTGATCCCCTCCTCCCATAAAATCTTAAGCTTATCGACTAATGGTTGAAGATTGATGACTAAGAAATATGTGCAAATATAGGTACCAAAATGTGCTCACATGGGAACAATTTTTTGTAAAATGACTCATTGCAAATGTTCCCCTTTGTCAAAATTTCAAATATGAAGCAATGTAAAATGTGTAGTCCAAAAGGCTCACATTAAAAAATGTTGAAAGGAAAGGAAAGGTTAAACACCTTCGTCTCATTCCAAAAATTGAAGGGTCTTTAGACCTTAGCCAAAATGTATGCAATTCAATTTTATAATATCAAGAAAGGAAAATGAGGAGGCTTGTCAGGTGATTTGAGGAGGTGGGAGGTTGAGGTGGTTGCACCCTCTCTCTTCCTTTATCTTCTCCTCTCACGCTTCTTTTCCCTCTCTCCCATTTTGGCACAAGTCTCATCTTTCTTGTTCTTGCTTTCCTCTCTTGTGCTTCATGCTTATCTTTAATGGAGAGTGAGGAAGAGGAAGAGGGTGAGGATGGAAGAATTTCTCTCAATTTCTTGTGTGCCATTTCCTTGTGTGTTTGGAGAGCATGGTTCTTAGTGAGAAGAAGGAGAGTTTTCTTGCACGTTATAATGGCCAGCAAATGTATTTGCAGCCTCTCTTGCCCGGCTCGTGGTTCTCATGGTGCCGTGGTAGGGTGCTCTTCATTTGATGCACTAGCAGTGGTCATGGAACTTGCAAGAAGAAAGGATTTGCAGGTGTATTTTGGCCATGGAATACGATTTTTCTTTGTTGCATTTGGAGGAAAACAACAAGGGATGAAGACACTCTTGTTGAGCCACTAGAGGAGAATGAAAGAGAGGAGATCGACGAGGATATTCAATGGGCTTCATGTTGCTATGGTGCGTGCTACTGGCCTTGGCCGTTCTTTCCCCCCTGTTCCAACACACCCTTGCCTACCCTTTTGATTCCTCCCTTTCCCCTTACGTTGCCATCTGACCTGTCCTCTGTTTTCTTTTCCCTATCTTCCTTCCACTCCAACTCTCGCCTCCTCCCTTCCCTCCTCCATTTCCATGGTCTACTTCTAAACCCCCATCTAGCTTGCCAATCTTCTCCTCACACTTCTGTCCACTACATGCAGGTCAGTCCATTCGATCAGCCCCATCCCCCACCTTCTCCTCCTCTTTCGCCCCTTCCATGTACTCTCCTTCCTTCAGCTACTATCAAACACGTGTGCAACACAAACACTAAGTTAATCTGGTGGTGTCTGACTAATCAATGATTCACAACAACCACAAGCCAGACAATCTTGGAATGTATGTATTATAGTGCGAGCCTGCCTGCCGTCGCGAGGAGTTGATTCAGGATGCCATACATACCTGCAATGCCAAGGCAGCCTAATTGAGGAAAGGCATGCATGGAATGGCAGAATTTGCAGTTCCAATGCAGTGGATTTGCGACGTCTCGTCCTTCTCATCTTCTTATCCGTTCAAAATCAAGATATAATTCATCCTTAGACTTTTTTTAAAAAAACTAAAGGTTTTGATCTTTAACCTTATTATCAAAAGGAAAACTCTTTCACCTTCTTAATGGCTACTTATGTCCAAGTCTTGCTTTTATCCATTTTTACCAAGACTATCCTCCTCAAGTATGCGAATTATCATCTCTATTCTATTTCCTTTTAGCGAAACATATTTCTTGTTGTTGTTTTTGTGCTTGTAATAAGACTTACCTTTCTTTTCTTTTCTAAAACATATTTTTTCGGGTGGGAGAACTCCATTATAAAATCCTTCATAAGGGTTTGCTTGTGTGTGATATACTTTTCGGGTTTTCTTTTGTGCTTCATTGGTGGTTTGTCTTTCAACCTAACTTGAGTGTGATGTTGCTCTTGTGCACAAGTTGTTGAAGAGCCCTATCTTTCGGGTATTTGCTTGTGTGTTCAAACCTAGACTTTACGACCTAGTTGTCTATGTATTTTTGTAATTATTTCATTTCCCTATCCCAAGGCAATTCAAAGATCCAAGAAGAAAATAATACAAAGATGAAGATGAAGATTTTTCAACTGCCGATTGTGGTTTTTCTTCAAATTTGTTCATGGGGACGCTTCACACTTAAGAGTGGGAGGAATGATGACTAAGAAATATGTGCAAAAATAGGCACCAAAATGTGCTCACATGGAAACAATTTTTTGTAAAATGACTCATTGCAAATGTACCCCTTTGTCAAAATTTCAAATATGAAGCAATGTAAAATGTGTAGTCCAAAAGGCTCACATTTAGAAATGTTGAAAGGAAAGGAAAGGTTAAACACCTTCGTCTCATTCCAAAAATTGAAGGGTCTTTAGACCTTAGCCAAAATGTATGCAATTCAATTTTATACTATCAAGAAAGGAAAATGAGGAGGCTTGTCGGTTGATTTGAGGAGGTGGGAGGTTGAGGTGGTTACACCCTCTCTCTTCCTTTATCTTCTCCTCTCACGCTTGTTTTCCCTCTCTCCCATTTTGGCACAACTCTCATCTTTCTTGTTCTTGCTTTCCTCTCTTGTGCTTCATGCTTATCTTTAATGGAGAGTGAGGAAGAGGAAGAGGGTGAGGATGGAAGAATTTCTCTCAATTTCTTGTGTGACATTTCCTTGCGTGTTTGGAGAGCATGGTTCTTGGTGAGAAGAAGGAGAGTTTTCTTGTAGGTTATAATGGCCAGCAAATGTATTTGCAGCCTCTCTTGGCGGATTCGTGGTTCTCATGGTGCCGTGGCAGGGTGCTCTTCATTTGGTGCACTAGCCGAGAAAGAAGTGGTCATGGAACTTGCAAGAAGAAAGGATTTGCAAGTGTATTTTGGCCATGGAATACAATTTTTCTTTGTTGCATTTGGAGGAAAAGAGCAAGGGATAAAGACACTCTTGTTGAGCCACTAGAGGAGAATGAAAGAGAGGAGATCGACGAGGCTATTCAATGGGCTTCATGTTGCTATGGTGCATGCTGCTGGCCTTGGCCGTTCTTTCCCCCCCTGTTCCAACACACCCTTGCCTACCCTTTTGATTCCTCCCTTTCCCATTACGTTGCCATCCGACCTGTCCTCTGTTTTCTTTTCCCTATCTTCCTTCCACTCCAACTCTCGCCTCCTCCTTGCCCTCCTCCTTTTCAACGGGCTACTTCTAAACCCCCATTTAGCTTGCCAATCTTCTCCTCACATTTCTGTCCACTACATGCAGGTCAGTCCATTCGATCAGCCCCATCCCCCACCTTCTCCTCCTCTTTCGCCCCTTCCATGTACTCTCTTTCCTTCATCTACTGTCAAACACGCACGCAGCACAAACACTAAGTTAATCTGGTGGTGGCTGACTAATCAATGATTCACAACAACCACAAGCGAGACAATCTTGGAATGTATGTATTATAGTGCGAGCCTGCCTGCCATCGCGAGGAGTTGATTCAGGATGCCATACATACCTGCAATGCCAAGGTAGCGTGATTGAGGAAAGGCATGCATGGAATGGCAGAATTTGCAGTTCCAATGAAGTGGATTTGCGACGTCTCGTCCTTCTCATCTTCTTATCCGTTCAAAATCAAGATATAATTCATCCTTATATTTTTTTAATAAAAACTAAAGGTTTTGATCTTTAACCTTATTATCAAAAGGAAAACTATTTCACCTTCTTAATGGCTACTTATGTGCAAGTCTTGCTTTTATCCATTTTTTACCAAGACTATCCTCCTCAAGTATGCGAATTCTCATCTCTATTCTATTTCCTTTTAGCGAAACATATTTCTTGTTGTTGTTTTTGTGCTTGTAATAAGACTTACCTTTCTTTTCTTTTCTAAAACATATTTTTTTGGGGTGGGAGAACTCCATTATAAAATTCTTCATAAGGGTGTGCTTGCATGTGATATCCTTTTCGGGTTTTCTTTTGTGCTTCATTGGTGGTTTGTCTTTCAACCTAACTTGAGTGTGATGTTGCTCTTGTGCACAAGTTGTTGAAGAGCCCTATCTTTCAGGTATTTTCTTGTGTGTTTAAACCTAGGCTTTACGACCTAGTTGTCTATGTATTTTTGTATTTATTTCCTTTCCCTATCCCAAGGCAATTCAAAGATCCAAGAAGAAAATAATACAAAGATGAAGATGAAGATTTTTCAAGTGCTGATTGTGGTTCTTCTTCAAATTTGTTCACGGGGACACTTCACACTTAAGCGTGGGAGGAATGATGACTAAGAAATATGTGCAAAAATAGGCACCAAAATGTGCTCACATGGAAACAATTTTTTGTAAAATGACTCATTGCAAATGTACCACTTTGTCAAAATTTCAAATACGAAGCAATGTAAAATGTGTAGTCCAAAAGGCTCACATTAAAAAATGTTGAAAGTAAAGGAAATGTTAAACACCTTCCTCTCATTCCAAAAATTGAAGGGTCTTTAGACCTTAGCCAAAATGTATGCAATTCAATTTTATAATATCAAGAAAGGAAAATGAGGAGGCTTGTCGGGTGATTTAAGGAGGTGGGAGGTTGAGGTGGTTACACCCTCTCTCTTCCTTTATCTTCTCCTCTCACGCTTCATTTCCCTCTCTCCCATTTTGGCACAACTCTCATCTTTCTTGTTCTTGCTTTCCTCTCTTGTGCTTCATGATTATTTTTAATGGAGAATGAGGAAGAGGAAGAGGGTGAGGATGGAAGAATTTCTCTCAATTTCTTGTGTGCCATTTCCTTGTGTTTTTGGAGAGCATGGTTCTTGGTGACAAGAAGGAGAGTTTTCTTCCAGGTTTTCATGGCCAGCAAATATATTTGCAATCTCTCTTGGCCGGTTCATGGTTCTCATGGTGCTGTGGTAGGGTGCTCTTCATTTGGTGCACTAGCCGAGAAAGAAGTGGTCATGGAACTTGCAAGAAGAAAGGATTTGCAGGTGTATTTTGGCCATGGAATACGATTTTTCTTTGTTGCATTTCGAGGAAAAAAACAAGGGATGAAGACACTCTTGTTGAGCCACTAGAGGAGAATGAAAGAGAGGAGATCGAGGAGGCTATTCAATGGGCTTCATGTTGCTATGGTGCGTGCTGCTGGCCTTGGCCGTTCTTTCCCCCCCCTTCCAACACACCCTTGCCTACCCTTTTGATTCCTCCCTTTCCCCTTACGTTGCCATCCGACCTGTCCTCTGTTTTCTTCTCCCTATCTTCCTTCCACTCCAACTCTCGCCTCCTCCCTGCCCTCCTCCATTTCCACGGGCTACTTCGAAACCCCAGTTTAGCTTGCCAATCTTCTCCTCACACTTCTGTCCACTACATGCAGGTCAGTCCATTCGATCAGCCCCATCCCCCACCTTCTCCTTCTCTTTCGCCCCTTCTATGTACTCTCCTTCCTTCATCTACTGTCGAACATGCACGCAGCACAAACACTAAGTTAATCTTGTGGTGGCTGACTAATCGATGATTCACAACAACCACAAGCCAGACAATCTTGGAATGTATGTCTTATAGTGCGAGACTACCTGCCGTCGTGAGGAGTTGATTCAGGATGCCATACATACCTCGAATGCCAAGGCAGCCTGATTGAGGAAAGGCATGCATGGAATGGCAGAATTTGCAGTTCCAATGCAGTGGATTTGCGACGTCTCGTCCTTCTCATCTTCTTATCCGTTCAAAATCAAGATATAATTCATCCTTATATTTTTTTAATAAAAACTAAAGGTTTTGATCTTTAACCTTATTATCAAAAGGAAAACTCTTTCACCTTCTTAATGGCTACTTATGTCCAAGTCTTGCTTTTATCCATTTTTTACCAAGACTATCCTCCTCAAGTATGCGAATTCTCATCTCTATTCTATTTCCTTTTAGCGAAACATATTTCTTGTTGTTGTTTTTGTGCTTGTAATAAGACTTACCTTACTTTTCTTTTCTAAAACATATTCTTTCGGGTGGGAGACCTCCATTATAAAATCCTTCATAAGGGTGTGCTTGCATGTGATATCCTTTTCGGGTTTTCTTTTGTGCTTCCTTGGTGGTTTGTCTTTCAACCTAACTTGAGTGTGATGTTGCTCTTGTGCACAAGTTGTTGAAGAGCCCTATATTTCGAGTATTTGCTTGTGTGTTTAAACCTAGGCTTTACGACCTAGTTGTCTATGTATTTGAGAGCGGATTTTGGGTGCCGGAAAGTGCTTAAAAATAGCTAAAAATTATGAATATCAAGGGAAAAATATTCACCGTCAAAGGCGGCGGCTCGATCCAGGACGATTTTAAGCACCAAAGTGCTTTAAAGGTGCCCGAGTGACACTTGTTGATTTTTCATAATTTTTCAGACAGTCGGGCAGGTTGACACAAGCTATTGGCCAATGCAGGATGCCAAGCCGGACACCCAGGATTTTTCAGAGTTCAATTCTGAGTCCGGACGGGGAAATGGCCAAGAATTGGTCAAGATTTGAAGAGGTGGACTTTTGTTGGCCAAAATGGGCATGACCTTTGGGAGGTTGGGGGCCCAAATTTTATGAGACATGAAAAGAAGAGGAAAAAACTATTTTTCATGGCGTGAAGGAGCGTGGGCTGCAGGCGGCACAATTTTCGCTCCATCCTCTTGATGGATGATTTCCAGGCTGCAAATAACCTATCCAACTGACAATGGGGTTGATCTTCTCCTTCCCTGCGGACTCTATCGCCTGTCTTCGCTCCTCCATTGGCAGCCTATAGAGGGAGAGAGAAAATCAGTATTTCTCTCTCCTCCCTCTCTCTCCTCTAAGAGGGAGTTCATGTGGGAAGAGAAAAGAAGAAGAAAGAATGGTGGAGGCTTGTCTGGCATCGATCGGATTGCTCCACGGGCTGGAAATGGTGACTTGTGATCGTCCTGAGCATGAAGTGCTGCTGATTTTCAAATTTGCAGCCATGGACATGAAACCCGAAACACGCAAATAAGCGGTAATTTATTTTTTTCAAAGGAAATTTGAGATTTTATGGCTTTTGATTGATAAAATGTTGTTCATATGGGCTAAAATTTGTTTATGTTGCTGTTTTCCATGAGTACTTGTTGATCATAATCAGAAAATCAGAAAAATATGCATCTTGTGACTCAAAATAATACACTAAAACACGTAAAATATGAAAAATCAAGGGAAAATGATGTTTTTGGGTATAAAAAATGGAAGAATAAATAGGAACACCAACTAAATTTTCATTTTTGCTGCAAGAAGGAACTAAGGGCCACAGCCCATAACCTATTTTGAATTTTCAGTATTTAAATAATGCAAAAAATAAGGAAAAATACAAGGAAAATAGAGAAAAACCACTAAAAATAGGGAAAAAATGCATTTTGGATGCGGAAAATTAATGAAAATTAAGAACAATGTTTGTGAATGTTTGTGGGGATTGAAGCATGAGGATTTGCCTCAGTTCAACCCCACCTTCTTGTTCTAGAGTGTTTTTCCCGCTCTTTACACATAAAATGATGGCAAAATGCCTTATAAATCTATACAACAATGCAGCATTTGATCGATGGGAGGGTAGAGTGGTTAAAATGTGTCTAAATGCAGAGTAAAATGATGAAAAGATTGCTGGCTTTTGTTTGCATGCCATATAGGTCGGTGAATAATGATAAAATAAGGGCCTAGTAGCACGAGGGTTTCCTCGGTGCTAGGTTCGTGCAACGCCGCATAAGAACGGTAGTTGAAAATCATTGAAAGGATGTTTTCCACATGTGCACAATATTGATTTCATAATTGTTTGAGCACTTAGCATCCACAATATGCATAAATCATGGAAGTATTTAAAGGTATCAGAAATCCTGGATGCGAGGCAATTGCTTTTATTAGGACCTTGACCCATGTTGAGTGAGAGACAGGACACCCTAAGCCATAGGCTAGTCGTGGGGTCTAGGGGAAAGAGAAGTAAGGACAATGGTACATTCCCGTATACGATTAAATGGTACCTTGAGTGGATTTTGTGCGAAATGTTTATATGTTGAGCAACGCATCGAGGGGCCAATCCCCAAGGTGTAGGAGAGTCGCAGAGGGGTGGCGGCACTCAGCCGTTGGAGGACCCCCTATGTCTGTGTTTCGTGCCATTAGGCAATGTGTAAGGGACTCCCTCTGAGGAGTAGTGGGTGAGAGAAAAGTGGACTACAAACGACGTAATACAAACGCAAGATGTCTAGGAAGGCAATGTATGTGTCATCAACGCTCCTGGCCGCGAGCCCGTGGGGTTGTTGAGCACGTGAGATAGAGGTCCGGCTAGTGCACGAGCCAGTGCCGGCCCATTCTAGGTTCCATCAGTATTTTTGTATTTATTTCCTTTCCCTATCCCAAGGCAATTCAAAGATCCAAGAAGAAAATAATACAAAGATGAAGATGAAGATTTTTCAAGTGTTGATTGTGGTTCTTCTTCAAATTTGTTCACGGGGACGCTTCACACTTAAGCATGGGAGGAATGATGACTAAGAAATATGTGCAAAAATAGGCACCAAAATGTGCTCACATGAAAACAATTTTTTGTAAAATGACTCATTGCAAATGTACCACTTTGTCAAAATTTCAAATACGAAGCAATGTAATATGTGTAGTCCAAAAGGCTCACATTAAAAAATGTTGAAAGGAAAGGAAAGGTTAAACACCTTCGTCTCATTCCAAAAATTGAAGGGTCTTTAGACCTTAGCCAAAATGTATGCAATTCAATTTTATAATATCAAGAAAGGAAAATGAGGAGACTTGTCGGGAGATTTGAGAAGGTGGGAGGATGAGGTGGTTACACCCACTCTCTTCCTTTATCTTCTCCTCTCACGCTTCGTTTCCCTCTCTCCCATTTTGGCACAATTCTCATCTTTCTTGTTCTTGCTTTCCTCTCTTGTGCTTCATGCTTATCTTTAATGGAGAGTGAGGAAGAGGAAGAGGGTGAGGATGGAAGAATTTCTCTCAATTTCTTGTGTGCCATTTCCTTGTGTGTTTGGAGAGCATAGTTCTTGGTGAGAAGAAGGAGAGTTTTCTTGCACGTTATCATGGCCAGCAAATGTATTTGCAACCTCTCTTCACATGTTCATGGTTCTCATGGTGCCGTGGCAGGGTGCTCTTCATTTGGTGCACTATCCGAGAAAGAAGTGGTCGTGGAACTTGCAAGAAGAAAGGATTTGCAGGTGTATTTTGGCCATGGAATACAATTTTTATTTGTTGCATTTGGAGGAAAAGAGCAAGGGATGAAGACACTCTTGTTGAGCCACTAGAGGAGAATGAAAGAGAGGAGATCGACGAGGCTATTCAATGGGCTTCATGTTGCTATGGTGCCTGCTGCTGGCCTTGGCCGTTTCTTCCCCCCTGTTCCAACACACCCTTGCCTACTCTTTTGATTCCTCCCTTTCTCCTTACGTTGCCATCCGACCTGTCCTCTGTTTTCTTTTCCCTATCTTTCTTCCACTCCAACTCTCGCCTCCTCCCTGCCCTCCTCCATTTCCACGGGCTACTTTTAAACCCCAATTTAGCTTGCCAATCTTCTCCGCACATTTCTGTCCACCACTACATCCAAGTCAGTCCATTCAATCAGCCCCATCCCCCACCTTTTCCTCCTCTTTCGCCCCTTCCATGTACTCTCCCTCCTTCATCTACTGTCGAACATGCGCGCAGCACAAACACTAAGTTAATCTGGTGGTGGCTGACTAATCGATGATTCACAACAACCACAAGCCAGACAATCTTGGAATGTATGTCTTACAGTGCGAGCCTGCCTGCCGTCGCGAGGAGTTGATGCAGGATGCCATACATACCTACAATGCCAAGGCAGCCTGATTGAGGAAAGGCATGCATGGAATGGCAGAATTTGCAGTTCCAATGCAGTGGATTTGCGACGTCTCGTCCTTCTCATCTTCTTATCCGTTCAAAATCAAGATATAATTCATCCTTATATTTTTTTAATAAAAACTAAAGGTTTTGATCTTTAACCTTATTATCAAAAGGAAAACTATTTCACCTTCTTAATGGCTACTTATGTGCAAGTCTTGCTTTTATCCATTTTTTACCAAGACTATCCTCCTCAAGTATGCGAATTCTCATCTCTATTCTATTTCCTTTTAGCGAAACATATTTCTTGTTGTTGTTTTTGTGCTTGTAATAAGACTTACCTTTCTTTTCTTTTCTAAAACATATTTTTTCGGGTGGGAGAACTCCATTATAAAATCCTTCATAAGGGTATGCTTGCGTGTGATATCCTTTTCGGGTTTTCTTTTGTGCTTCATTGGTGGTTTGTCTTTCAACCTAACTTGATTGTGATGTTACTCTTGTGCACAAGTTGTTGAAGAGCCCTATCTTTCAGGTATTTTCTTGTGTGTTTAAACCTAGGCTTTACGACCTAGTTGTCTATGTATTTTTGTAATTATTTTGTTTCCCTATCCCAAGGCAATTCAAAGATCCAAGAAGAAAATAATACAAAGATGAAGATGAATATTTTTCAACTGCTGATTGTGGTTCTTCTTCAAATTTGTTCACGGGGACACTTCACACTTAAGCGTGGGAGGAATGATGACTAAGAAATATGTGCAAAAATAGGCACCAAAATGTGCTCACATGGAAACAATATTTTGTAAAATGACTCATTGCAAATGTACCCCTTTGTCAAAATTTCAAATATGAAGCAATGTAAAATGTGTAGTCCAAAAGGCTCACATTAAAAAATGTTGAAAGGAAAGGAAATGTCAAACACCTTCATCTCATTCCAAAAATTAAAGGGTCTTTAGACCTTAGTCAAAATGTATGCAATTCCATTTTATAATATCAAGAAAGGAAAATGAGGAGGCTTGTCGGGTGATTTGAGGAGGTGGGAGGTTGAGGTGGTTACACCCTCTCTCTTCCTTTATCTTCTCCTCTCACGCTTCATTTCCCTCTCTCCCATTTTGGCACAACTCTTATCTTTCTTGTTCTTGCTTTCCTCTCTTGTGCTTCATGATTATTTTTAATGGAGAATGAGGAAGAGGAAGAGGGTGAGGATGGAAGAATTTCTCTCAATTTCTTGTGTGCCATTTCCTTGTGTTTTTGGAGAGCATGGTTCTTGGTGAGAAGAATGAGAGTTTTCTTGTAGGTTTTCATGGCCAGCAAATATATTTGCAGTCTCTCTTGGCCGGTTCATGGTTCTCATGGTGCCGTGGCAGGGTGCTCTTCAAAGCTACATGTCCATATTTTTTACTTTGTAGCAGCCGGGAACGAGTAAGCTAAGGATGAGATGTCATTTCTTTGTAGAAAGTCATGGAGGGATATTGTAGTTGACAAGGACTATAGGACACACACTATAAGAAGTTGAGCGCAAACTGAATGGGTTCACTCCATCCATTGCAAGACCGAGCCAAAGATTCCTTGGCTCTCGGGCAAAGCCTAGGAAGGTAGAGTCAATGTGACTCCATGCATGTGAATCTAGTGATATTCATTGAACTCCATTTGTGGATCTATTCTGCGCATGCCACGTTGTCAAGCTCGCCATGCCGGATGTAGGAAACATGTGGTTTATGCAGGGGATAAGTAGAAAGTGTCTAAGAACTTTTTAAGGGATGGTTTGCCCTTGCAAGTCCTATCGATACCTGTGAGAACCGCACTTTAGACATGTCTCCATAGTCTCATATTCTCCTCGAAACAGTATGCAATTGTTGATACATAAATGGATGCTATTGTAGTCCATGCCAAGCTTTCGTAAAACATGTCGTGCATCATCACGAGACTCAGGCATGGTATTTGTAAGTGGTAATATATGATACTTCAGTAATTTGAAAAAAATCATAAAAAACCTTAAAAAAGCACAAATTTTTTTAATGATAGTGTCGAAAAGAAATCAACGAAGCATACGTACAAGGTACCTGATCAACTCGGTCACACTCGCATCGCTCCACCCATATTTTGCTTGCACACTTAGGAGTGCAAGCAGTGTCTTCGGGCAAGATACTCGATACTCATCATATAATGGTATGGATGCTTCCTCTCTAAGCGGATCCTTGAAGTGCATCTCACTTTGGCCAAACTCTTATGCATGTGTGATTAGACTAGGTGAGAGATAATCAGACTTTGTGTGTCAAGTCCCCTAAAATAATAAGGGTGCATGCAATGGTCTTCATGTTAAGCTCATAGAATGCAACAAGTTCTAAGGAAATCATGGGCTCTTGATAATTATTTTTAGGTTAATGGGGGTTATGGAAATCATGGGTAGCCCCTTGTCAATTGTGGATATGAATCTCAATCACATATCGATATGTTTTTTGTTGTGAACCCTAGCAAGTATAATATTTCCTTACCTTCTTATTTTCCTCAATTGACGAGTTAGATTTTCAGGGTTCCAAAAGTAACAAGCATGCATAATAAGTGTCTAGCCATGAGAAAGTAGGTCATGGGTTGCTATGTTGCAATCTTGGGCACATATGATAGTTGTGGACTAGGCATGGCCTCAATGGAGGGATGTGCCCTAAGGTAGTCTTAAATCAAGAGCAAGAGTAAAGAATCATGCATGCATTTTTGAACTTCTACTCAAAAGGTAATCATACATTGGTCTTTTGCATCAATGGATTGGAGATCTTGGAGTAGGAGGCTCAATGGGTAGAGTAGGCTAAGTGGGGTGGTCTAGGCTCTAGTTCATGTAAAAAATTAGTAATTCAAGTATAAGTAGATAGGTAGACTAACTAAAGTAAATCCAAGTCTAGTGAGGAGGAATTATTTCTTTAGGCAAATCCTTCTGTGGTTCCAGTTTTTGAGATAGATGTTGATGGCATTATACAAGGGTATCAGGAGCAGCCTCATGTGACTGGAAATGTTCTTTTGGAGCATCAACCTGTTGAAACTGCAGGTCAAAATCAGTCTGGACATCAAGCAGGTCTTCCTGAAGGTCCGAAGCATCCTGAATTTCAGGACAGGTCAGGGGATGAGTAGGATAAATTAATTCAGGATCAAGGCATTGTTTATCCTGAAGTTTTGTAGCAAGAAGGACCTGAAAAACAGCAAGCTAGTATGGACAGTTTCATGGAAAGTTTAGGTGCATTGGATGAAGAGGGGCAGAAAGCTATTGTGCAGGCTGAATTAAGGTATGAGTATACAATGAGAAGATCTGCAAGAGTTGTTGAAGATGAGGTTCATGAGCTTGACTTGAATATTGAAGGAGAGCCTAAACCTATCAAGGTTAGTATTTTTGTTGAGGACAATTTCAAGCAAGATCTAATTCAGTTGTGCAGAGAGTTTCGAGATATCTTTGCTTGGGATTACACAGATATGAAAGGATTTGACCCAGCTGTGTGTCAGCATAGGATAAATTTGAAGAAAGATGCTAAGCCCATTGTTCAAAAGAGGTATAGAATGAATCCTAATTATGCCAAACAGGTCAAGGAAGAAATTGACAAGCTCCTGAGAGTTGGGTTCATCAAACCAGTCAATGAGGTTACTTGGTTATCTCCTATTGTTGTGGTGCCAAAGAAGAATGGGAAGATCAAAGTTTGTGTTGATTATAGGAAATTAAATGCAGCTACTATTACTGATCCTTTTCCTCTTCCTTTTACTGATTCTTTATTAGACGATGTGGCAAGTCATGAGATATATAGTTTTCTGGATGGGTTTTCAGGATACAATCAAATTAGGATGCATTCGGAAGACATGAATAAGATAGCTTTCATCATAGAGTGGGGAGATTATGTTTGTTGAGATATCGAGCTCCACTCGTGATACGCCAGGGTGACCGTTGTGTATTTATGTCACCGACTTGTCAGTTGCAGACGCGGTTGGTACACCACCCATGAATAATAGCTACATGATAGCTATCCTTATCTACTCTAGTTTGTGGCTCAGTTACTATGCCACCTTAGTTAGTTGAGTTTGGTTTGAGACCCATATATAGGGTTCTTCTATTTCTTTGTAAGTGAGTTCTTTTGGCTTACACAACTAAGAAGAGGAAAACTGTTTTCAGCCTCCACCTCTATGTGTATTCCCCCATTGTGCAAGCAAGAAAGCTACAAGTGAGACTCCTTCCTTCTCTCCCACAATCTTGACATGGTATCAGAGCCTTGTTCGTGGTAAGGAGCTCAAGGAAGCAAGCCAAGCTCGCGGTGTTCTGGTAAGAGGAGCAGTGTTGCTTTCATTTTCTGTTTTGGGAGCAAGTCTCTGCAAGCAGCACAGCCGGAAAGTGCAGGAGTGCATTGTCTTAGGTTGAGACGCCCTTCGCGGTGAAGCAAGAGGGCAGTATATGCTGTGGGTAAGGGCTTTAGCCCTTGGCGACCTTGTTTTTTTTATTTGAGGCCATTTCGGGGCCTGTTTTGGAGGCGAAGTTTTGTGCATGCACTCAGGAAAAAGCCCTATTTTATGCTGTGCGACCACTGTTCTATAGGTCGGTGAACAGTTACCACAGAAATTGCATCGTATGCTTGTGTGCAGAGACATTGGGAGTTACAGAATCATCCTTGGTTCCTGGTTATGCAAAATCGTCACTAGAAAGTGACTGTGTGGTCAAATACCACATTCGCCAGTTTTGCAGATTTTCCCTTGTGAGGGTGAAGCTGTGTTTTTTGCAATGACAGAATTTTTTGCAGTGTTCTGTAATGGCGTCTGATTCTCTTTCACAGATTGTCACTGAAAAGCTTGACAAGAACAACTTCCAAGCATGGAAGTTTAGAATGATGAATTTCCTTATGGGAAAAGGATATTGGGAATTTGTTGCAGGAAATGAAGAAGAACCAGTTCTTCCTGATGTTCCCAATCAACAGCAAATGCAGGCATTTAAAGCATGGCATGAGAGAGCCAGGAAAGCTATGTATTCGCTGTCTATCAGCATTTCAGACTCTATGATTGTGCATATTCAGGATGCAAGTATGCCAAAGGAGGCATGGGATACTTTGTCAAAAATGTATAGCACAAATACGCAAGCCAGGAAAATGCAGCTCAAGCAAGAGTTGCATAATGTGCAAAGAGAAAATATGAGCATCAATGACTACCACATGAAGGTGAAGAAGATTGCAGATGCACTTGCTTCCA
The DNA here is from genome assembly GCF_053477565.2 of Lygodium microphyllum. NCBI lineage: Eukaryota > Viridiplantae > Streptophyta > Polypodiopsida > Schizaeales > Lygodiaceae > Lygodium > Lygodium microphyllum. The sequence continues at coordinate 81,951,943 of NC_141151.1, forward strand.
TCGGGTCGCCAGTGGAAGATGATGATTTAGTTTCTGTGACCTTGAATGGTCTAGGAAAGGATTATGCACAGTTTCGGACATCCATTTCAGTTCGTGAAAGATTTCCTGATTTTGAGGAGCTGATTGCTCTTCTAATTTCTGAGGAGCAAAGAAATGGTGGTGCATCTTCTTCAGGAGGAACTTCAAAAGAAGCTGTCTTCTACTCAGATGCTGGAAGAGGTAGAGGCAGAGGTAGAGGAGGCCGATTTAGAGGCCGTGGTAGAAATCAGAATATGTAGCAAACTCAAGAAAACCAGACCTTTGGAGGAGGACATGGTAATTCTAGAGGCAGGGGGAGCCAAAGAGGTCGTGGTGGATGGCAAAGAGGCCAAAATGCAAACAGCAATGTTGAATGCTACTACTGTGGTAAAATGGGTCATATAGCTAAAGACTGCTATAAAAAGCAGAATGACATCATGAATGGAAAATTGCAACAAGGGAATTATGCATCTTCTAGTAGATAGGGTGATGACAGAAATGAGCACTTGTTTATGGTGCAGCACATGAACAATTCTGTGACAAGTGCAGAAGAAAGCAATGATGTATGGTATGTTGACTCAGGTGCATCAAACCACATGACAGGTCATGCAGAATGGATGGAGGATGCAAGGAAAATGGAAAAACCAGGATTTGTGGAGACTGGTGATGATACTGCACATCCTATTGTGCAGATTGGAAAAATTCCTTTGTCTATGCAAGATGGGAAAACGAAATACCTGTCCGATGTATTTCATGTCCCGAATATCACCAAGAATCTGGTTTCTGTTGGTCAAATGGTTGAGCAGGGCTTGCAGGTCAGATTTAATCCTCATGGATGCTTTGTTGAGGATATGAAAAATAAAGGTCGCTTGATAGCAAAAGGAAAGAAGAAGGGCAGAATGTTTACATTGGATGCAGACATGCCTGAATTGAGTGCAGCAATGTTTGCACATGGGACCGGTGTAGTTGCAGATATTGATATCTAGCATAAACGCATTGGTCATGTTAATGTATAGGATTGCCTAAATTCAAGGTTGCAGAAATGCATAAGGTATGTGAAGCCTGTCAATTTGGAAAACAGGGAAGGAAACCATTTCCTAGACATGTTCAAGAGAGTAAGAAGCCATTGGAATTAATCCACTCTGATGTGTGGACTACTAAAGCTGCATCTCTTGGAGGCTGTCATTATTTTGTCACTTTTATTGATGACTATAGCAGAAAAGTTTGGGTATATTATATGAAAAAGAAAAGTGAAGTTTTTGGGCATTTCAAAACTCTTAAAGCTATGGTTGAAAAAAAAACAGGTCTGCAAATAAAATGCCTAAGGTCAGATGGAGGGGGAGAGTACCTCTCAAATGAGTTTGCAAGGTTCCTACAGGAGCATGGCATAAAGCAGCAATATTCATGCAGTCATACCCCACAACAAAATGGAATTGCAGAAAGGAAAAACAGGCATATTGGAGAGGTATCTCGTGCCATGCTCAATGAAAAAGACCTGCCAGATTTTTATTGGGCTGAAGCAGTTGCTACAGCAGTCTACATAATGAACAGGATTCCCACTGCAGCAATACATGGGATGACTCCAGAGGAGAGGTATACTGGTAGGAAACCAGATATTTCTCATTTGAAAATTTTTGGTTGCATTGCCTATGTACATGTGCCAGATAAGCTGAGATCCAAGTTGGATCCAAAAGCTGAGAAGTGCATCTTTATTGGTTACTCTCTGCAGCAAAAAGGGTATAGATGCTATAACCCTTCTAGTCGTAAGTTTACAGTGAGCAGAGATGTTGTTTTTGATGAGATGAGCAGCAGGTATAAACCAGTAAATGTGATTGATGATGTAGATGCACAAAATGGTAATGCTGCACAGAATTCATAGCAGCAGTCACAAAATATCAGTGGACCTGGAGCGTCCTCTAGCAGTGGTTCATATTCTTTGCCATGGACAGGCAGATTGAGATCAGGAGAATCTTCTCAAAGCAATGCAGATAGTGGTATGCAGGTATCACGAAAAGGAAAAGAGAAGGTTGATCAGCCCATGTTTGATGTGAATGCAGGTCACTCTTATGTGGATGGTGAATCTAGTGGCTCAGAACAGAGCATTGATGATGAATTGGGTATTCCTTCTATTGTTACACCTGGAGTAAGGAAGACTAGGGATGTTTTGAGAGCACCTGGGAGTGAACCTACTTTGCGCAGGTCTACGAGAGCTAAGTACCTTGTGGATAGGCTGAAATATGATGGATTTACAGCCATTCACTATGCATATATGGTCAAAGTGATACAGGAACCAGAACCCACTTCTTTTGAGCAAGCCATGGGAAAAGAAAAATGGGAGAAAGCCATGGATGAAGAAATGGATGCCTTGGAAGCAAATGCTACATGGGAATTGGTACCTTTTCCTAAAGATAAAAATGCAATTGGCTGTAAGTGGGTTTATAAGGTGAAGCACAATGCAGATGGTTCTGTGAACAGATACAAGGCAAGATTAGTAGTCAAGGGGTATGCACAAACATATGGCATTGACTATGAAGAAACATTCAGTCCAGTTGTAAGGATGGCAACCGTAAGAGCAGTCATTGCTATGGCTGCATCAAAGGGATGGTCTTTACATCAGATGGATGTAAAGAATTCCTTCTTGCATGGTGATTTGCAAGAAGAGGTCTATATGGAGCAGCCACCAGGTTATGTGCATGCTGTTCATCCTGAGTTTGTTTGCAGGTTGAAGAAAGCCTTGTATGGCTTGAAGCAAGCACCTAGAGCATGGTCTGACAAGATAGGACAATATCTTGTCACTATTGGCTTTCAGATTTCCAAGGCAGATTTCTCACTCTATGTGAGAAAAACAGAGAAAGATATTATGCTACTTGTCATTTATGTTGATGATTTGATTATGACAGGTGACAGTGATGAATATATCCTTAATGTGAAAATGCTATTGAAGCAGAAGTCTGAGATGAAGGATTTGGGAGAGCTGCGTTATTTCTTGGGCATTGAGGTGATTAGATCACCAAGTGGGATACAGCTCTTGCAGAGGCAGTATGGATTGGACATGCTATCCAAATATGGGATGACAGGCTGTAAGCCTATTTCAGTTCCTTTGGAGCAGAATGTGAAGCTGAGCGCAGATGTAGGTGAGCTTCTAGAAGACCCTACTATGTACAGACGCATAGTAGGAAGCTTGATTTATATGACTATTACCAGGCCAGATTTGAGCTATGTTGTTGGATTGGTAAGTCAGTTTATGCAGGCTCCAAGGAAACTGCATTTGGATGCGGCTAGACACATACTCAGGTATGTGAAGTCCACATTGCAGTATGGACTATTTTATGAGACTGGGGTTCAGATACAGTTGCATGGATATATTGATGTTGTTTGGGCTGGTAGCATTTCTGATAGACGATCTACCAGTGGATATGTGTTCTCTTTTGGGAGTGCTGGAGTCACTTGGAGCAGCAAGAAACAGCCTACAGTTGCCTTGTCTAGCACAGAGGCTGAGTACAGGGGTGCAGCAATGGCTGCATGTGAGGTAGCTTGGTTGCATAAGCTACTTTATGATATGCATCAGCCTACAAATGGGCCAGTTGTCATTTATTGTGACAACATGAGTAGTATACACTTGGCAAATAACCCAGTCTATCATGCTAGAACAAAGCACATTGAGGTGCATTATCACTATGTGCGGGAGAGGGTTTTACTAGGTCTTATTGATCTATTTTATGTCAGCATAGAGGATCAGGTAGCTGACATATTCACGAAGGCATTGGGCGCAGAGAAGCTACGCAAGTTTAGAGACCTACTTGGTGTGTAGGAATTGGGATTGAGCTCGAGGGGGAGTGTTGAGATATCGAGCTCCACTCGTGATACGCCAGGGTGACCGTTGTGTATTTATGTCACCGACTTGTCAGTTGCAGACACGGTTGGTACACCGCCCATGAATAATAGCTACATGATAGCTATCCTTATCTACTCTAGTTCGTGGCTCAGTTAGTATGCCACCTTAGTTAGTTGAGTTTGGTTTGAGACCCATATATAGGGTTCTTCTATTTCTTTGTAAGTGAGTTCTTTTGGCTTACACAACTAAGAAGAGGAAAACTGTTTTCAGCCTCCACCTCTGTGTGTATTCCCGCATTGTGCAAGCAAGAAAGCTTCAAGTGAGACTCCTTCCTTCTCTCCCACAATCTTGACAATGTTAGCACAGTTATGAAATTTGGGTTGAAAAATGGACCGCCTGAGTTTCAGGGAGCTGCTCATAAGACATTTCAGCCTTATCTAACAACTTTTATGAGGGTCTTTATTGATTATTTTTGTGTATTTGGTAGCAGGAGAGAGCATCTCAAACACCTTAGATTATGCTTTTAGAGATGCAAAATGTTTGGTATGTCATTAAATCCTTTCAAGTCAGTCTTTGTAGCTAAAAGGGGTGTGTTGTTGGGTCATATCTTGTCAGAAGAAGGCATGAGTATTGATCCCAAAAAGATTGCAGGTGTTCAGAAAGCTAAAGCTCCAAGTAATGTGTAGGAAGTTATGAGGTTTGTGGGCCAAGTTAAGCGGCACAGCAGGTATTTAAGGTACTTATCACATATTTGTTCTCCTCTTACAACTCTCACTAGGAAAGGGATGCGGTTTGTTTGGAGGGAGGATCAGGAGAGAGCCTTCAACATTCTTAAGAAAATGTTGGTGGTGGCTAGTATGGGATTTACCTTTCCATATTTTTGTTGATGCATTTGATTTGGCTGTGGGAGCTGTTCTAATGCAGGATAAAGTATCTGGTTGGTACATACCAATTTATTATGCAAGCAGGAGATTAAATACTGCTGAAAAGAACTATTCGATAACTGAAAGAGAAGCACTTGGAATGGTTTTTTCAGTGCAGAAATTCAGACATTATTTGCTGGACAACCCAGTCATCTTTCATGTTGACCCCATCAAGCACTCTTGTTTTTGGTAAATAAGCCTCAATTGGCAGGTAGATTAGCAAGATGGATGTTGCTGTTTTACAGAAGTTTGATTTCAAAATTGTTCATACTCCTGGGAAAGAGCATGCTAAAGCTGATTATTTAAGTCAATTGGAAAATGATGATTTTGAAGTTGGAGTTTCTAATCAGTTACTTGATGCTGAACTTTTTGAGGTTCAGGTTCTTGATCCTGATTCATATTATGATCAGATGCTGCATTTTCTGAAGTCAGGCATTATGCCTGCACACCTTTCAGCAGATCATAGGAGGAGGTTGGCACTAAAGAGCAGAATGTTTCAGGTTATTATGAATACATTGTACAGGAGGGGAGTTGATAATATCTTAAGAAGGTGTGTTCCTGAGTTTGAGCAACCAGTAGCGTTACATGAAGCTCATGCCAGATTATTAGGAGGTCATTTCTCTGGAGAGATTACAGGCAGGAATATACTACAAGCAGGGTTATGGTGGCCTATTGTGTTGAAAGATGCTCATCAGTATGCCAAAGAATGTTTGCAGTGTCTCAAGGAAGGTCAATCACTTGACAGGGATAGGATGCAAGATCATCCTGTGTTGTCACTTGAGCCATTTCAAAAGTGGGGGATTGACTTTGTTTGTCCCATTAAACCAACTGCAAAAAGGATAGGTAACAAATACATTTTAGTTTGTACAGATTATGCTACTAAGTGGGTTGAAGCTCAGGCATTAAAGGATAATAAGGCAGCAAGTGTGGCAAAGTTTTTGTACTCTAATGTTATGACCAGATTTGGCTGTCTTATTGATCGGGGGAAGCATTTCCTGAATCAAGTGATCAGAGCACTGACTATCAGGCATATGATTCTCTACAAAAAGTCTACTCCTTATCATCCTCAGGCTAATGGTCAAGCTGAAAGTTCCAACAAGATTTTGCTTCGTATTTTGAAGAAAATTGTTGAAGACAATCGGGAAGATTGGGATATTAAACTTGATTCAGCATTGTGGGCTTTCAGGACAGCATATAAAGTTGCAACCGGACTTACACCTTTCAGGCTGGTTTATGGCTTGGAATCAGTTGTTCCTATGGAATTTGTAGTTCCAAGTCTGAGAGTTGCTGTTTTAAGCAAGATGGATCCTGAAGAGTCAGTGCAGCATCAATTAGAGCAACTTCTGAAACTGGAAGAGGACCGGATATTAGCAGCTTATATTATTGGAGTTACACAACAGAGGAGACATGCATGGTAATAGACATGTCAAGAAGAAAAATTTTCAGGAGGGAGATTGGGTTGTAGTGTATAACTCTAGCCTTGGCAAGTTTCCTGGTAAGTTAAAGCTCAGGTATGCTGGTCCCTTTGTCATTTTCAGAGACATGGGTTAGGGTACCTTTTTGTTGTAGGACTTGCAAGGGAAGGTTTTACAACCTGTAGTGAATGGATTTAGGCTTAAGAGATTGGTACAACCTTATTATTTCAATGCTCATGTTATCATTCAAAATGGGACAAAAGAATCAGTTATTGGTAGTTACATGTGTGAATGGTTTAAATCTCATGATGTTGAAGTGACACTTAGCACAAAACAAGGTGGACTGAGAGAGGACTTGGACTTTGGCATGCAAATGGAAAAATGCATGTTTTCTTTTGAGGGTTTCTCCCCTTCTCCACTCCCGACTCATTTTCGGCCTACAACTCTCACCGCCATGACGCATACCCATCGCTCTTCAGCTTGGAAGCTGTCTTTGACCAAGCGCGGCTGTCAGGAGGATGACGATGATGAGCTTTATGTGACCAATGATGATGACAAACTGGTGCAGCAGGGAGACGAAGAGGTAATGCCATTGAATGCTTCAGCTCTTTCCAGCCCTAGTGCTGTTGGTACTCCCTTTGTGGACTCCAACTTGTATTTGAATGTTGAGGCTGAGGTTCATCGATTATGGTTAAAAAAAATCGGGTTGTATGATTATGCCCGTTTGCCTTGGGATCGCTGGGCATCGAATGTGCATGCTTCAATCTAAATGGATATTTTGCGACACTCAAATTGTAAAATTGCAGGTCGTCTTGAGTTAACTCTTGCCATTGTCAGTGAAGTGTTTGCTCTTCCTATGAATGATAATCTGATTGCATATCGGTGTACCGAAGATCAGATGCAATATGTTTTTGGTGAACCAGCTGGACCTCAGAATGTTTATATCCTGAAGCACATTGATGGTGTCAAGAAATTGTAGTTGCGGTGGTTTATGGAGCATTTTATGATGTTTATCAAGACCGATAGTATTGCTCGTGATACTTATGGCATTCTTTATTACGCAGAGCATTTGGGGATGCCGAATTGGGCAGGCCTTATGTTTGATAGGCTCAAGGTTGAAATCAAGATCTCCAAAACTAAGAAGATTTTTCAAAAATCTCGGATGGGTTGTTTTCTTGCAGGTTTGTATGAGCATGCACGGGTCTTGTATCCCGAGCTTACAACTGAGTATTTGCTGAAAATGGATGTTGCTTCTTTGGCTGAAGATGCAGTGGAAGTTGATCATAAAGTTGATGTTTCTCAGGAGATTAAAAATGTCAGTGATGCTCATGATATGTTTGATGGTGATGCTGCAAAACAGGCTATTTATAGTGATTTGAAGCAGGTTGGATATGATGATGCATATGCTAAGTAGATTGCTTCTGAATTTGTTAAGGGGATCGTAAGGATGCGGGTGTTAAAGATGTACTTCATGTTGGTAAACAAAATGATGGGAATGATGCTTTTAAAGTAGATGGTAGTCTTTATGCAAAGAAAAAGCAGAAAATTGGGAAGATATGGTTGAGGAGTTGGTCTACATCAGTGGAGAAGAAGCAAGATGCTAATTTTGATGCTCGGAATCCTCTTTGTGATGAATTTGGTATTCAGCAATCAGGTGGCTGAAGGTTCAGCCGACTTACCTTCGGTTTCAACTGGTTCTGGGATGCATGATGATCATTTTGGTAGTCTTTCTGATGCTGTTGGAGTTATGCAAAAACTCATGGTATATTTCCAGGATTTTGATAAGTGCAATGCCCGGACTGCTGTTCGGATTGCTGATATGCAGGTTTAGTTGGCTGCCAGGCAGAAGGCAATTGAGGACTTGACTCAGCAGGTGCAGCACAAGCAATCCGAGTATGATGCATTGGAATTGGATCTTAATGGTAAAATTATGCATCTGCAGCAGCTGTTGGATAAAAATAAAATGTCTACTACACTTTTTGAAAAATGGACTAGTGAACTTAAGGATCAATGCTTGGAGGAAATGCAGTCTTTTATGGGGAAACATGTTCAACTCCACGTTGATTATCAAATGTTGTTGGAAAGATATCAGCCACCATTGAAAGAAGTTGAGAAGCAGATCTTGAGTAATGTTGAGGTTGAAGTGGATGCTTCAGTGATATTGAAATCTGATTTTGAGGATATTCGAAATGCATTGGTGAATGATGTTAAACTTGCATGGCAAATGGTTGCTGATAGGTTTGAAGGCATGATTTCTCGGCCTTATCATATGCTTCAGAATGGCTTTGTGTCTGCAGATTATGAGGATGTTATGCATGAGAGAGACACTTTGAAATTGAAAGTGTAGGAATTGGAGGCAAAATGCATGGATGTCATTGCAAAATTGGAGAAGGCTGTGGATGAAAAAAGAGCAAGTGAAGAGCATGTAGCTACTTTGTTGTAGCATAGAGACTTTTTGTCTGATGATCATGATTCTCTGATTCAGGAGGTGGATCATACACTTCATCAGGATTTTTCTACTATAGATCATGAGCCAGTTCAGCATCATGATGTTGGTGCTATGTCATGTTAGAAGTTTTCATGCATGGATATCATTCCCTATACTCCTAGATCTTACTAGTTGTTACTTTGGATGTAGTTTTTTTTTGTTCATGATACATTTTGATCATCTCACTGACTCTTAGAATCAATTATGCAACTGCATAAGAGGATTATGAGTATCCTAGAGGGGCTCTACTCATGATAGCTCAGTGTGGCTTGTCAAGGGGTGCAAGGCCTTTGGCAAGGCATAATTGTGTTCTTTGAGTGAGTTCTTCATCATATCTAGTCTTCATATGTTCAGTTAGCTATCTACATGCTTGTGGGTTCGAGCCATAACTGACCTAGTCATCCACCGGGCTGTGCCAAGTGTTAGGGCTCGGATTCTACCGGTTATTTAGTACTATTTCATACATTAGTATTAGTATGCATGTAGTCTTTTGGGTCAGCATATATAAAGCACTCTTTATACTTCATATGATGTGTCGCCTGAAAGTCAGGGCGCAGATCCAAAACATCAGGCACTTGTATTTGAGTAGTTAGTTTCTAATCATGAATGGAATATGACTGTGGGCAGCACTTAGGAATGACTGCTAATGTTTGATCCTATCATTTTCTTATCGTGTCTTGAATGTTAATGTTATTCTCTTTCATGTTATTCAATCAATGATGATTATGGTGAACGAAAATAGTGTTGTGTTCAACGATCAGTAATTTTATGTTGTTGAGCATGATGTTTGCTCTACATTTGAATGTACTTCCTGAATATTATGTGGAGATGAAGGCTAGAAATCTATTCAAGGAGTTTCTTTTCAATACTGTTGTGTATTCAGGTAGAATGATGTTTCGTGATTGTTATGGTGTGTTAGAAGGCCAAAACACTACTCATGTCGTAAAAATTGATCTTCCAACACAGAGTGAGGGTTGCACTTCAGGAGATCTATATGTTTATATTTGCTTTGTATAGGCAAGTAGTTTTCAGAGCTATTGATTCAAGATGTCAAGAACTGGAATGTCACACATATCTGCCTCCACATCTATAAAGGGGAAAAGAGATCTTGAGCCCACAATGAAAAAGGAGTCAGTTGCTTCAGATGTTTCAATTGCATCTCATATTGACAGGTGAAGGTTCAAGGAAGGCTTCAAAGAAGGGAAAGGCTTCAAATTCTCTCTCGTGAGGGTCCCAGGGCTTTCTCAAATTATAGATGTTACAACCTCTGAGAAGCTCTTGGATTTTCTCATAGAAAATAATATTGACCTTACATTCGAGTGGGATCTTGATCAAGTTCTTAATTTCTCAAAGGACTTTTGCAATGAAGATTTTGCAGAGATTGAAGAGTTGGCATATCCTGTTGTTCAGTTGGATTCCAAGGAGTATGTTCACATCCTTGTTGGAAGGTCAGGCACTGAGAAGTCCTTGTTTACCAAGAAATGTGGTTATCATTCTCTTGATAGATTTTATGCAGCTAAGTTATGCTCTTTACACCCAAAAAAATGCAGGCTTATGCTTAAGTCTACTGCATTCATTGTATTTGCCCTTGTGAAATACCCTCTTAAATCTGATGAAAAGCATAAAGAAACCTCAAAATTATCTATTTGTTTTCTTCTTAAAGAGATAGTTGATGAAGTTGATGTTGAGGAGCAACTAGATACCCAGATGGAAGCATTAGTTTCAAAGGACCTGTATGTTGCTGAATTTAAAGCAAAGACTGTAATTGAAGAAACCACTATAGAGGTTGATGAGCCATCTGAGAGTCCTTCAAGTCTTATTGTTCCATCTTTGCCTACTTTCCCAATTAAAGACAAGGAATACATATTATTGTTTGATCTCCAAACTCTTTTCAATTTGAGAGAAGATTATCGCTTGGCAGTTATTGCAAAGGCATTTGTAGATGCAAAAGGCATAGTGGATGTTGAAAATGAGTCCAAGGAGGACTTACTTAAATTAGATACTCAAATGTCTGATGATATGTTTATAGATGCATCAAATGCTTTATCCTTATGTTTAAGCAAGGTTAAAGATGCCGAGAGAGAGTTACTAGCTGTTGACAAAGAGTTTGACCAATTTCAAGAGAAGCTTGGAATTTCCAATTTTGGAAGGGAGGAGTCAAAATATGTAAAGGAGCCCAAGGATATCAAGGAGACATCAATTAGTTTATGGAATCCAAGCAAACTTGAGAGTGACGAAAATCAAATGGTAATGCATTCCTTTTTTTAATGGAATCACATACATATTTTCATTTTTTAAATTTTGACTGTTGCTTTTACAGTTGGAGATTGCAGATGAGGATAATTTCTTGTGAAGAGCCAAAGGATCGAGAGTTGGTGGTAGTTCCCTAAAGGATGTTGCACTTGGGCATTACATATCGAGGATTGATCCCAATATTCTGTTGGTTTTTCATAGCACTTTCTCAGAGGAGGCCTCATGGCCAATTGTCTATGCTAAAGCACTTATAAGGCTTCTTGGATACTCAGGTTTGCAATACAATGTGCACAAAGTTATGCTTTCACTACCAAGATATGGAGGTGTAGCGACGGTGCTTTTCGATGCAAAATAGCGGATATGGAGGTATAGCGACGGTGCTCAGACGAAAAAAATGCGGATCGAAACCCAAGAGCGTTATTTTTGAGTGAGTACATGAAAGAGAGAGTGAAAGGGAGAGCGAACTCCATCTTGTATTTGAGAGGGAGAGGGAGAGAAAGAGAGAAAGACAGAGAAGGAAAGCTTCTCACCACTGCCGTCGCCATTTATGAAGAAGAGGAGGAAGCGTACGGAGGGCAAAGAGGAGCCGCCAAATCCATCCTCGAGCCTTTACGGTGAGTGCATTGTTCCTTCTTGCTTTGTTTTTGTGTTTTCTCTTTCTCTTTTACTTGTTTTTGTTAAAATTCATGTGTATTGAGAGAGTGAGAGGAAATGAGAGAGGGAGAGGAAGAGAGAAAAGGAAATGAGAGAGGGAGAGGGGAGAGGAAATGAGAGAGGGAGAGGAAGAGAAAAAATCAAAGAAGGAACAAGAGAGAGGGGGGAAAAACATTAAACATAATAGGGAAAGAGAGAAGGAGAGGGAGAGGGAGAGGGAGGGAGAGGAAATGAGAGAGGGAGAGGAAGAGAGAAAAGGAAAGAAGGAACGAGAGAGAGGGGGAAAAAACATTAAACATAATAGGGAAAGAGAGAAAGAGAGGGAGAGGGAGAGGGACGGAGCGGAAATGAGAGAAAAGGAAATGAGAGAGGGAGAGGAAGAGAGAAAAGGAAAGAAGGAACGAGGGAGAGATAGAAAAAACATTAAACATAATAGGGAAAGAGAGAAAGAGAGGGAGAGGGAGAGGGAGAGAGAGGAAATGAGAGAGGGAGAGAAAGAGAGAAAAGGAAAGAAGGAACAAGAGAGAGAGAGGGAAAAAACATTAAACATAATAGGGAAAGAGAGAAAGAGAGGGAGAGGAAATGAGAGAAGGAGAGGAAGAGAGAAAAGGAGAGAGGGAGAGGAAGATAGAAAAGGAAATGAGAGAGGGAGAGAGAGAGAAAAAAAACATTAAACATAATAGAAAAAGAGGGTGAGGGAGGGAGAGAAAATGAGAGAGGGAGAAAACATTAAATATAATAGAGAAAGAGAGAAAGAGAGAAAGAGAGGGAGAGGGAGAGGAAGGGAGAGAGAGGAGGGAGAGGTTGTTGTTATTATTATTGTCATTTTGTTTCTTCTTTTCTTTTATTATTATTTATTATTGTTATGGTAGTCGTAGTAGTGGTAGCGGTAGCGATAGCGGTAGTTGGAGATTAATTTCTTATTTTCTTGTTTGTTATTTTTGTGGTTGTCATAGTAGTGGTAGTGGTAGTGGTAGTGGTAGTTTAATTTCTTATTTTCTTGGTAGTGGTAGTGGTAGTGGTAGTGGTAGTGGTAGCGGTAGTGATAGTTGTTGTTTAATTTCTTATTTTCTTATTTGTTATTGTTGTGGTACTCGTAATAGTAGTAGTGGTAGTGGTTGTGATAGTAGTAGTTGTTGTTTAATTTCTTCACTTATAGTTTGTTGTTATTGTAGTAGTCGTAGTCGTGGTCGTAGTCGTCGTAGTTATGATTGTAATAGTAGTACTAGTAGTAGTAATAGTGGTTTTCTTGTTTGTAGTAGTAGTAGTAGTTTTTTTTTTCTTTTCTTATTTATTGTTGTTTAGTTTTCTTGTTTGTTGTTATTGTTGTTGTAGTTTTTTCTTCTTTTCTTGTTTGTTGTTATTGTAGTAGTAGTAGTAGTTGTTGTTGTTGTTGTTATTGTTTTTTCTTCTTTTCTTGTTTATTGTAGTGGTAGTGGCTTCTTGTAGTAGTAGTAGTAGTAGTAGTAGTAGTAGTAGTAGTAGTAGTAGTAGTAGTAGTAGTAGTAGTAGTAGTAGTAGTAGTAGTAGTAGTAGTAGTAGTAGTAGTAGTAGTAGTAGTAGTAGTAGTAGTAGTAGTAGTAGTAGTAGTAGTAGTAGTAGTAGTAGTAGTAGTAGTAGTAGTAGTAGTAGTAGTAGTAGTAGTAGTAGTAGTAGTAGTAGTAGTAGTAGTAGTAGTAGTAGTAGTAGTAGTAGTAGTTGTTGTTGTTGTTGTTGTTGTTGTTGTTGTTGTTGTTGTTGTTTTGTTGTTGTTGTAGTTTTGTTTCTTTTATTGTTGTTTAGTTTTCTTGTTTCTTATTTTTCTTCTATAGTAGTAGTAGTAGTAGTAGTAGTAGTAGTAGTAGTAGTAGTAGTAGTAGTAGTAGTAGTAGTAGTAGTAGTAGTAGTAGTAGTAGTAGTAGTAGTAGTAGTAGTAGTAGTAGTAGTAGTAGTAGTAGTAGTAGTAGTAGTAGTAGTAGTAGTAGTAGTAGTAGTAGTAGTAGTAGTAGTAGTAGTAGTAGTAGTAGTAGTAGTAGTAGTAGTAGTAGTAGTAGTAGTAGTAGTAGTAGTAGTAGTAGTAGTAGTAGTAGTAGTAGTAGTAGTAGTAGTAGTAGTAGTAGTAGTAGTAGTAGTAGTAGTTGTTGTTGTTGTTGTTGTTGTTGTAGTAGTAGTAGTAGTTGTTGTTGTTGTTGTTGTTGTTGTTGTTGTTGTTGTTGTTTTGTTGTTGTTGTAGTTTTGTTTCTTTTATTGTTGTTTAGTTTTCTTGTTTCTTATTTTTCTTCTATTCTTGTTTATTGTAGTGGTAGTGGTAGAGGTAGAGAGAGAGAGTTGTTGTGGTGGTCATAGTCATCATAGTCGCGATTGTAGTACTAATACTAGTAGTAGTAATAGTAGTTTTCTTGTTTGTTTTTGTTATAGTAGTAGTAGTTTTTTTTTCTTTTCTTGTTTGTAGTAGTAGCAGTAGTAGTAGTAGTAGTAGTAGTAGTAGTAGTAGTAGTAGTAGTAGTAGTAGTAGTAGTAGTAGTAGTAGTAGTAGTAGTAGTAGTAGTAGTAGTAGTAGTAGTAGTAGTAGTAGTAGTAGTAGTAGTAGTAGTAGTAGTAGTAGTAGTAGTAGTTGTTGTTGTTGTTGTTGTTGTTGTTGATTTTTCTTCTATTCTTGTTTATTGTAGTGGTAGTGGTAGCGGTAATGGTAGTAGTAGTAGTAGTAGAGAGAGAGAGAGTTATTGTGGTAATCGTAGTCGTAGTCTTACTCATCGTAGTCATGATTGTAGTACTAGTACTAGTAGTAGTAATAGTAGTTTTCTTGTTTGTTGTAGTAGTAGTAGTTTTTTTTTTCTTGTTTATTATTGTTTAGTTTTATTGTTTTTTTTTGTAGTGATAGTAGTAGTAGTTTTTTTTTCTTTTCTTATTTAGGGTTATTGTAGTAGTAGTAGTTGTTGTTGTTTTTTTTTTCTTCTTTTCTTATTTATTATAGTGGTAGTGGTAGTGGTAGTGGTAGTGGTAGTGGTAGTCGTGTTCGTAGATGTAGTTGTAGTCGTCGTAGTCGTGGTTGTAGTAGTAGTAGTGGTTTTCTTATTTGTTATTGTTGTTGTTGTTGTTGTTGTTGTAGTAATAAATTTTTTTGTTTTCTTGTTTATTGTTGTCTATTTTTCTTATTTTTTGTTGTTGTTGTAGTAGTGATAGTAGTAGTAGTTTTTTCTTCTTTTCTTGTAGTAGTAGTAGTAGTAGTAGCAGTAGTAGCAGTACTAGCAGTAGCAGGAGTAGCAGGAGTAGCAGTAGCAGTAGCAGTAGCAGTAGCAGTAGCAGTAGCAGTAGCAGTAGCAGTAGCAGTAGCAGTAGCAGTAGCAGTAGAAGAGAGAGAGATATATATGTTTTGTTAAAGGAAATGAGAGAGGGGGAGGAAGAGAAAAAGGAAGAAGGAACGAGAGAGAGGGAATAAACATACAACATAATAAAGAAAGAGAAAAAGAGAGAGAGATGGAAGGAGAGGAGATAATGAATGGATAAAAAACAAAGAGAGAGTGGTGGCAAGGTCCGATACAATATCACGAGACGGGAAACACTTTGACATACGTTAATTTGTGGGTGGGTGGGTGGACATTTTACATATGTTAATTTTTGCTGAGTTACAAGAGAAGAAATCCCTTCTCAAACAATTTAAAAAAGAAAAAATAATGATAAAAAAAACAAATTGTTTGTTGTAACATAGACAAAATGGAAAACAATGAAGGTCATGATGCTCAAGATCATGAGGCATATCTTAATCACCATGTCCCATGTCCTTGCTCTCAATGTAAACTGGCAATTAGACGAAAATGTCGATTGTCTATAGAACACGTACGACACTTTGGTGAGTTTCAATCTGAGATCATTGATCAGGCGATCTTAAATTTTGAGCAAACAGTAAGAAAAATTAATATCAATCATGCATTGTACTCGTAAGCTAATTGAATACCATATACAAAAAGATTGGGTGTGACTGGCAAATTTTCTATCTAGGGAGGCGATATCTCGTCCCAAGGAGGAGTGCACCCTTTGCGACCAATTAGAAGAGTTCGTGGGCATGCAATGGATGGAGTGCTTGAGCCAATCCACCACTTGAAAGGTACTACCCAATCTATACTGTCAATACTAGAGGAGACAGATAGCCTTCAAGACTTATCTACAATCACTTCATCTGCAAGGTTAATAGTCTGAGCCACCATAGGTCTAGCTGAACTTTTCAAGATAACCTTACTAACTGTAGATAACCTGATTTCCTTAAGTCATCTTGGAATACAAACATAATCATTTCCCCAATCCTGCTTGAGTTTAGCCAATCTAAACCACGGTCTCCCCAAAAGCATTGCATAAGAGTCTCCAATTTCTAACATTCTCAGCACAACAAAGCTCACCCTAAACTTTAGACCAACCACTAAAATTTGTTGATTCATTAAGATACCCAAAGGCTGTAACCTCCTTTGATCTGCCATCCGGACCTGAAATGGGGCTGGTAAAAGCTCCTCCTGCTTAGTTTCCAAATATGTATGTTCAGGAAGTATATTAACTCTTGAACCTCCATCCTGTCAAGATTGTGGGAGAGAAGGAAGGAGTCTCGCTTGAAGCTTTCTTGCTTGCACAATGGGGGAAGACACAAAAGGGTGGAGGCTGAAAACAGTTTTCCTCTTCTTAGTTGTGTAAGCCAAAAGAACTCAAGTACAAAAGAAATAGAAGATCCCTCTATATGGGTCTCAAACCAAACTCAACTAACTAAGGTGGCATACTAACTGAGCCACGAACTAGAGTAGATAAGGATAGCTATCATGTAGCTATTATTCAGAGGCGGTGTACCAACCGCATCTGCAACTGACAAGTCGGTGACATAAATACACAACGGTCACCCTGGCGTATCACGAGTGGAGCTCGATATCTCAACACTCCCCCTCGAGCTCAATCCCAATTCCTGCACACCAAGCAGGTCTCTGAACTTGAACAGCTTCTCTGCGCCCAATGCCTTCGTGAATATGTCAGCTACCTGATCCTCTGTGCTAACATAAACTAGATCAATAAGACCTAGTAAAACCCTCTCTCGCACATAGTGATAATGCACCTCAATGTGCTTTGTTCTAGCATGATAGACTGGGTTATTTGCCAAGTGTATACTACTCATGTTGTCACAATAAATGACAACTGGCCCATCTGTAGACTGATGCATATCATAAAGTAGCTTATGCAACCCAAGCTACCTCACATGCAGCCATTGCTGCACCCCTGTACTTAGCCTCTGTACTTGACAAGGCAATTGTAGGTTGTTTCTTGCTGCTCCAAGTGACTGCAGCACTCCCAAAAAAGAACACATATCCACTGGTAGATCGTCTATCAGAAATACTACCAGCCCAATCAGCATCAGTGTATCCATGCAACTGTATCTGAACCCCAGTCTCATAAAATAGTCCATACTGCAATGTGGACTTCACATACCTGAGTATGCATCTAGCCGCATCCAAATGCGGTTTCCTTGGAGCCTGCATAAACTGACTTACCAATCCAACAGCATAGCTCAAATCTGGCCTGGTAATAGTCAAATAAATCAAGCTTCCTACTATGCGTCTGTACATAGTAGGGTCTTCCAGAAGCTCACCTGCATCTGTGCTCAGCTTCACATTTTGCTCCAAAGGAACTGAAATAGGCTTACAGCCTGTCATCCCATATTTGGACAGCATGTCCAATCCATACTGCCTTTGCAAGAGCTGTATCCCACTTGGTGATCTAATCACCTCAATGCCCAAGAAATAACGCAGCTCTCCCAAATCCTTCATCTCAAACCTCTGCTTCAATAGCATTTTCACATGAAGGATATCTTCATCACTGTCACCTGTCATAATCAAATCATCAACATAAATGACAAGTAGCATAATACCTTTCTCTGTTTTTCTCACATAAAGTGAGAAATCTGCCTTGGAAATCTGAAAGCCAATAGTGACAAGATACTGTCCTATCTTGTCAGACCATGCTCTAGGTGCTTGCTTCAAGCCATACAAGGCTTTCTTCAACCTGCAAACAAACTCAGGATGAACAGCATGCACATAACCTGGTGGCTGCTCCATATAGACCTCTTCTTGCAAATCACCATGCAAGAAGGCATTCTTTACATCCATCTGATGTAAAGACCATCCCTTTGATGCAGCCATAGCAATGACTGCTCTTACAGTTGCCATCCTTGCAATCGGACTGAATGTTTCTTCATAGTCAATGCCATATGTTTGTGCATACCCCTTGACCACTAATCTTGCCTTGTATCTGTTCACAGAACCATCTGCATTGTGCTTCACCTTATAAACCCACTTACAGCCAATTGCATTCTTACCTTTAGGCAAAGGTACCAATTCCCATGTAGCATTTGCTTCCAAGGCATCCATTTCTTCATCCATGGCTTTCTCCCATTTTTCTTTTCCCATGGCTTGCTCAAAAGAAGTGGGTTCTGGTTCTTGTATCACCTTGACCATATATGCATAGTGAATGGCTGTAAATCCATCATATTTCAGCCTATCCACAGGATACCTAACTCTGGTAGACCTGCGCAAAGTGGGTTCACTCCCAGGTGCTCTCAAAACATCCCTGGTCTTCCTTACTCCAGGTGTAACAATAGAAGGAATACCCAACTCATCATCAATGCTCTGTTCTGAGCCACTGGATTCACCATCCACATAAGAGTGACCTGCATTCACATCAAACATGGGCTGATCAACCTTCTCTTTTCCTTTTCGTGATACCTGCATACCACTATCTGCATTGCTTTGAGAAGATTCTCATGATCTCAATCTGCCTGTCCACAGCGAAGAATGTGAACCACTGCTAGAGGACGCTCCAGGTCCACTAATATTTTGTGACTGCTGCTGTGAATTCTGTGCAGCATTACCATTTTGTGCATCTACATCATCAATCACATTTACTGGTTTATACCAGCTACTCATCTCATCAAAAACAGCATCTCTGCTCACTGTAAACTTACGAGTAGAAGGGTTATAGCATCTATACCCTTTTTGCTGCAGAGAGTAACCAATAAAGATGCACTTCTCAGCTTTTGGATCCAACTTGGATCTCAACTCATCTGGCACATGTACATAGGCAATGCAACCAAAAATTTTCAAATGAGAAATATATGGTTTCCTACCAGTATACCTCTCCTCTGGAGTCATCCCATGTATTGCTACAGTGGGAGTCCTGTTCATTATATAGACTGCTGTAGCAACTGCTTCAGCCCAATAAAAATCTGGCAAGTCTTTTTCATTGAGCATGGCACGAGATACCTCTCCAATATGCCTGTTTTTCCTTTCTACAATTCCATTTTGTTGTGGGGTATAACTGCATGAATATTGCTGCTTTATGCCATGCTCCTGCAAGAACTTTGCAAACTCATTTGAGAGGTACTCTCCCCCTCCATCTGACCTTAGGCATTTTATTTGCAGACCTGTTTCTTTTTCAGCCATAGCTTTAAGGGTTTTGAAATGCCCAAACACTTCACTTTTCTTTTTCATAAAATACACCCAAACTTTTCTGCTGTAGTCATCAATAAAACTGACAAAATAATGACAGCCTCCAAGAGATGCAACTTTAGTAGTCCACACATCAGAGTGGATTAATTCCAATGGCTTCTTACTCTCTTGAACATGTCTAGGAAATGGTTTCCTTGCCTGTTTTCCAAACTGACAGGCTTCACATACCTTATGCATTTCTGCAACCTTGAATTTCGGCAAACCTGCAACAATATTTTGGGCCTGCATTGATTTAAGTCGTTGTACATTAACATGACCAATGCGTTTATGCCAGATATCAATATCTGCAACTACACCGGTCCCATGTGCAAACATTGCTGCACTCAATTCAGACATGTCTGCATCCAATGTAAACATTCTGCCCTTCTTCTTTCCTTTTGCTATCAAGCGACCTTTATTTTTCATATCCTCAACAAAGCATCCATGAGGATTAAATCTGACCTGCAAGCCCTGTTCAACCATTTGACCAACAGAAACCAGATTCTTGGTGATATTCGGGACATGAAATACATCGGACAGGTATTTCTTTTTCCCATCCTGCATAGACAAGGGAATTTTTCCAATCTGCACAATAGGATGTGCAGTATCATCACCAGTCTCCACAAATCCTGGTTTTTCCATTTTCCTTGCATCCTCCATCCATTCTGCATGACCTGTCATGTGGTTTGATGCACCTGAGTCAACATACCATACATCATTGCTTTCTTCTGCATTTGTCACGGAATTGTTCATGTGTTGCACCATAAACAGATGCTCATTTCTGTGTTCATCCTGTCTACTAGAAGATGCATAATTCCCTTGTTGCAGTTTTCCATTCATGATGTCATTCTGCTTTTTATAGCAGTCTTTAGCCATATGACCCATTTTACCACAGTAGTAGCATTCAACATTACTGTTTGCATTTTGGCCTCTTTCCCATCCACCACGACCTCTTTGGCTCCCCCTGCCTCTAGAGTTACCACGTCCTCCTCCATAGGACTGGTTTTCTTGAGTTTGCTGCATATTCTGATTTCTGCCACGGCCTCCAAATCGGCCTCCTCTACCTCTGCCTCTACCTCTTCCAGCATTTGAGTAGAAGACAGCTTCTTTTGAAGTTCCTCCTGAAGAAGATGCACCACCATTTCTCTGCTCCTCAGAAATTAGAAGAGCAATCAACTCCTCAAAATCAGGAAATCTTTCACGGACGGAAATGGATATTCGGAACTGTGCATAATCCTTTCCTAGACCATTCAAGGTCACGGAAACTAAATCATCATCTTCCACTGGCGACCCAATGGAAGCAAGTGCATCTGCAATCTTCTTCACCTTCATGTGGTAGTCGTTGATGCTCATACTTTCTCTTTGCACATTATGCAACTCTTGCTTGAGCTGCATTTTCCTGGCTTGCGTATTTGTGCTATACATTTTTGACAAAGTATCCCATGCCTCCTTTGGCGTACTTGCATCCTGAATATGCACAATCCTAGAGTCTGAAATACTGATAGACAGCCAATACATAACTTTCCTGGCTCTCTCATGCCATGTTTTGAATGCCTGCATTTGCTGTTGATTGGGAACATGAGGAAGAACTGGTTCTTCTTCATTTCCTGCAACGAATTCCCAATACCCTTTTCCCATAAGGAAATTCGTCATTCTAAACTTCCATGCTTAGAAGTTGTTCTTGTCAAGCTTTTCAGTGACAATCTGTGAAAGAGAATCAGATGCCATTACAGAACACTGCGAAAAATTCTGTCACTGCAAAAACTCAGCTTCACCCTCACAAGGGCAAATCTGCAAAACTGGCGAAAGTGGTATTTGACCACACAGTCACTTCCTAGTGACGATTTTGCATAAACGGGAACCAAGGATGATTCTAAAACTCCCAATGTCTCTGCGCACAAGCATACGATGCAATTTCTACAGTAACTTTTCACCGACCTGTAGAACAGTGGCTAAACAGCATAAAACTGAGCCTTTTCCTGAGTGCTTGCAGAAAACTTCCGCCTCCAAAACAGGCCCCGAAATGGCCTCAAACCAAAAAAACAGGGTCGCCGAGAGCTAAAGCTTGCACCCGCAGCATATACTGCCCTCTTGCTTCACCGCGAAGGGCGTCTCAACCTGAGACAATGCACTCCTGCAATTTTCGGCTGTGCTACCTGCAGAGATCTACTCCCAAAACAGAAAATGAAAGCAACACTGCTCCTCTTACCAGAACACCGCGAGCTTGGCTTGCTTTCTTGAGCTCCTTACCACGAACAAGGCTCTGATACCATGTCAAGATTGTGGGAGAGAATGAAGGAGTCTCGCTTGAAGCTTTCTTGCTTGCACAATGTGGGAAGACACACAAGGGTGGAGGCTGAAAACAGTTTTCCTCTTCTTAGTTGTGTAAG
This sequence comes from Lygodium microphyllum, assembly GCF_053477565.2. Lineage (NCBI taxonomy): Eukaryota > Viridiplantae > Streptophyta > Polypodiopsida > Schizaeales > Lygodiaceae > Lygodium > Lygodium microphyllum. The sequence goes on from NC_141151.1 coordinate 81,973,412, forward strand.
CCAAAAGAACTCAAGTACAAAAGAAATAGAAGATCCCTCTATATGGGTCTCAAACCAAACTCAACTAACTAAGGTGGCATACTAACTGAGCCACGAACTAGAGTAGATAAGGATAGCTATCATGTAGCTATTATTCAGGGGCGGTGTACCAACCGCATCTGCAACTGACAAGTCGGTGACATAAATACACAACGGTCACCCTGGCGTATCACGAGTGGAGCTCGATATCTCAACACATCCAATAGGACATCATCATGTTTTCTTCCTGCATACTCAACTTGAATAGTAGGTACTTGGTAATCCACAACCTCCTGTTGAGTTGGTATGACTGCCTTACAATCAGGAATTGCTTGTTCTTGATCCATTGTACCTTGAAGAACTTCTTGCTGCTTCTGCCTGATCTTCAGGAGTAACTTCTCTTTAAACCCTGGTATCAAATCCAAAACTTGCTCCAAAGTCAACTGCATGGAACACTTAGCCAAAGCTTGAAACAACTCTTCTGAACCTCCTTGCTGTAATTTTTTAACATTTTTACTATCAAGAAACTGTTCCTGATGATCAAGAACCTGATCCTGCTATTCAAGAAGTTGGTCCTACAGTTCAGGAAGTTGGTCCTGCAGTTTAGGAAGTTGTATGCCTAAAGTCCCTACATCCCCAACTTGATCAAATTCAACTTCTTTAGCAAGTTTTTGCAACTTTCTAACTTGTTTGGTTGCCTTTTTTCTTGTCTTTTCTTGTTCCTCCCAATCAAGCTTCTTGCCAGCTTGGCTTCTAGTGACCGCTAAAACCATTGGTTCATCCTGACATTCCTCTACTTCAATACAATTAGAACAATCACAATTAACATGCATACTTACAACATTAGTGTTACCTAAGACCTCTTTTGCCTCTTCTTGAACCTTTTCCTGGTAATTTTCTTAACAGCAAGTAGTTCCTGTACCTTCAGGAGTTTGCCTATTCTCATCTTGATCAGGTAACTCTATAAGGACTGTTGCAACTGGGGCAGGTGGATGATGTTGATGAGATGCTCCTGCAGGTCTTCCGTCATTGTGGGACCTTGCCACCGGCATTCCTATCTCAGTCCTATGCCTTGCCCAAAGCTCACAGTTTGGTCCAACAAAGTGTCCTTGACCTCCACAATAATGGCATGCTCCCGTTTGTGTAGTTTGTTGTTGTGCCTAAAAATTTCCCCAAGGCTGTCTAGCTTGCATTCTTCTAGGTCCTCTGAAGGGTCCTTGTGGTATAATGTCATGAATAATCTGATTCACTGCAGCTGGTTGAATAGGTCTCGGTCTTGCTTGCATCATTGGCATCTGTTGTGCCATCCTAACATTAGGATTATACCAGCAAGCCCTAGTTTCATGGCCCTTTCTCTGGCATATCTCACAATGCTTTTCCTTCTTCTTATTTTCAAAAATACCCAAATCCTTTAGCTTCTGTTTTAACATTTTATCTAACTTGCTGTCCACTGACTTCTTCCTATCTTGTTCCTTTGCTTTCTTCTTTTTGGTCTTGGCTGATCCTGATTTCTTCTTCTTATTCTTCTTCCTCCTGCTAAAATTATCTTCATCAGAGTCACTAGAATCATCATCAGAATCTGAGCTGTAATCGTTGCCCTCATCTTCACTCTCTGTATCAGAATCTGATCCTAAATTTGCCTCAGAATCTGAATCCGAAGAGTCCTCATCTTTACTGTTCTTAGACCTAGAGGTACCAAGTATTTTTTCCACTCTCATAGCTGCCCTAATCATTGTATCCAATGTATCATTCTGGCCCATCTCAACATTGGCAATGGGGTTCCGAATCTTACCTCTCAAACCCTTCATAAAGTAGGTAATCTGCATTTCAACTGAAGGTGTATCATCAGCATGCAGCCTGTTTAGCAGATTCCTAAACTTCTGAGCATAAGCCTTTTGCTTGATTTTGTTAATCTTCCTAAGAATGTCTCCCAAAGTTTTATATTGATGGAACCTGCCCAAAAATGTTGTTTTTAAGGCATCATATGAATTAAAGGTTGCCATACCAAAACTGGCAAACCAGTCCATAGCTTTTCCCTTAAAGGTGGCAACAAACTGTTGCATTTTAACCTAATCCCGTACATTTGATTGAACCCACTGGCTGTCCACCTGGTCTCAAATTGTGCCACATGGAAATCAAGGTCCTCTTTCTTCTCGCCTGAAAATTCGGATGCACGAACCTTTGGATTAACCAACTGATTTGGATTCATTTTCGGTCTCTTCTTGGGCTTCCTTGGAGGTGGTAATGGATTAAAATTCAAAACCTTCTGAGGTAGAGTTCTAGCACTTCTTAACAAAAATGTTCTTCCAAGCACTGCAAATGCTTGTTTAGGAGGAGTATCCTACTGGTCAAGAGGTAATATGCCCTCATCATCTGACAAAGTTGAAGATTCTGATGAAGTGGCAGGAGAATGATAAACTATTGAGGTACCTGCAGAGGCACCCCCTTCCAAAGAAGTTTGCCCAACATCAATAAACTGCTCCTCATCTAGCCTGAACAAACCCTCTGTTCCACCCCTATCATCCAGCCCTGCAACCTGTTGCTGCTGTCTTGCCAAAGCCTCCCTAATTTCCCGGGACTGCTTCTAGTAAGAATAGGATTGGATAGATAAGGGTAATTGTCTGACATAAAGACTGCCCATAAAAGGCACCTTACCCAATCCCAATGCCATCAGCATTCCTGTCGCCTGAATCTCCTAGAACCTGATTCCAGATCTGCACTTAAATGAAGAAATCATGTTCCTGAACCTGGCAGGGATCGCCAAAGTGTTTTGGCCTTCTAACACACCATAACAGTCATGAAACATCATTCTGCCTGAATACACAACAGTACTGAAAAGAAACTCCTTGAATAGATTTCTAGCCTTCATCTCCACATAATATTCAAGAAATACATTCAAATGCAGAGCAAACATCATGCTCAGCAACATAAAATTACTAATCGTTGAACACAACATTGTTTTCGTTCACCATAATCATCATTGATTGAATAACATGAAAGAGAATAACATTAACATTAAAGACACGATAAAAAAATGATAGGATCAAACATCAGCAGTCATTCCTGAGCACTTCCCACAGTCACATTCCATTCATGATCAAAAACTAACTACTCGAATACAACTGCGTGACGTTTTGGACCTGCGCCTTGACTTTCAGGCGACACATCATATGAAGTATAAAGACTGCTTTACATATGCTGACCCAAAAGACTACATGCATACTAATACTAATGTATGAAATAGTACTAAATAAACAGTAGAATCCGAGCCCTAACAAGTAGAAGCATTTACCAGTCTCAAATCTCCTTCATCGCACTGTTCTGGTTCAGAAATTGGTTGGGATTCTACATACACAATGCAAAACAAAGACACATGCGTGAGAGAACATTGCAAGAAAAATAAAAACCTTAAGCGAAGTCTTTCCAATACGACACGAGTGGAGAGAAATAAAAGCCCTCCTATTAACTCTATCACGTTGTTTCGGTGGAGGTTGATGTGAATGGAGGACGACTCGAGTGATTACTTCGATGGAGGTCGATGCGAGTGATTGTTTTGGTGGAGGTCGACGCGAATGGAGGATGATGTGAGTGGACACGTGATTACAATGTGGTAAAGGGTCTTTCCAATATGACATGAGTAGGTGAGAAACGAAAGCCTTGCTTTAATACCTATCACATTGTTTTGGTCGTGGACAACACGAGTGGAGAGAAAAAAACATTGTGAGTGGAGAGAAAAAAACCTTGCGAGTGGAGAAAAAAACTTTATGAGTGGAGACGTGAACGCGCGTGAAGACGTGAATATGACAACAAAAAGATAAAACATGGAGATGGACTTTGGGAATCTGCTCAGGCATGCATGGAAGGTTCTATGGCGGGTTGGGAATGATATTGGACATAGTTTATGGGACGGAGTATAGAATATGGGGGTGACATAGTCGTTGACGTTGGGGGAATGCAATTATGGATGGACGGGCATCTATGATTAAGTCATAAGGGGACGGAGATGGAGACGGGCATCTGTGATAAGGAAGGGAAAGAAGTCGAGGATAGAGGAAGAAATTTGGCGCAGGAGAAAATGTGGAGGAAAAAGGCGCAAAATTTTTTGAGTGGGCTTAAATAGGCAGGAGGGGGAGGAAGGAACTTTCCAAAAAAACCCTAATACTAGGGCGAATGAGAACGTGACACATGGACATAAGCAACCCAAGTATATAAGCACTTCTCATTTGGTGGGAGTGCGAATTCAAAACTTACATCACCACTACCGTTCGTACGACAGAACCTTATGTCACGACTACCGTACAACTAACAGTACTACCATACGCCCATGTTGCTCATTCACTCTCGGTTTGTTGTAGTCCCCCAATGTGAAGCGATTAGAGGAAAGGAGGAAATCAATTCGCCAAATCACGTTGTATGGACATTTTTTGTGAGGAAAGGAAGACAGGTCCAAGGGCTAATAGGAAGTGATAACGTCAATGCAGGGTGTCAAATTTTTGTATCGCGCTATATTGGAAATAAGAAGCATGGATAAAGGGTTCAAGGGACAGCATCGTTGCAGCTCCGATACGAAGCGATAAGGTCAAAGTGTAAACCTCAGATCAGCACTATCACGTTATATTGGGCCAAGCATTATTTCGGCTTTTATATCATGTGAGAGGAGCAAGTCGCCTTTGTTTTCACCTTCTTGATCTCACCGTGTTGGTTTCAATGGCAAGGACAAAACAAATTGCAAGGAAGGTATTGGTGAAGAAATCATCTGAAGAAGGTACCTAGCTAACTATTGAGGAGACAATTGAAGAAATTGTTGTCCCTGTTACACCAACTAGTAGTTCAAGTGAATTTCCCTTAGAGAACAAATCATTTGGTGAGTTTGAGCCCTCAGCTTCTTCTCAATCTCAGCCTGCCAAGGAAGCCCCTATCAAGAAAAAGAGAAAGTCAAGATGATTTTACATGCAAAGGTGTTTTGTAGAGATCAGGAAAGCTCAAAAGTCAACTAGGCACCTCATTCCTAAGGCTGCATTTTTTAGACTAGTCAAGGAGATATCTCATAGGTTGTCCCTTGTTGCTTCTGTGGATGGCCTCAACAAGAGATGGTAGTTGTCTGCCTTCCTATGCTTGCAAGAGGCAGCAGAGGATTTTTTGATAGATTTTATGAATGATACTTATATTGCAGCTGCCCATTCACATCAAATTACATTAATGAATAAAAACTTTAGTATGGTTAGCAAACTTAGATATAGGTTTGACAAAGTTTTGAAGCCTCTTCCATCAACTGATCAAAAGGCATTTGAAATCCTCAATGTTCCACCCAAGAGAAAGAAGAAAGAGCCACCAGCACCCAAGATTGAAGAGGTTACACTTTTGTATCCTACAAGGGTTGCAAGTGAGCAAGAATTTGTCACGGAGGAGAAAAGGAAACAAGCAATAGAAAATGAGGATTTGATATGCCAAAGAAAGATTTTGACTCTTGTCCCAGTGAACTACAAGAGGATGGGGAAAGTATACGGCCAAATGGTCGTGAATGTTTCTATTAGTCCTGAGAAAGAAGACTACCTTAGCATTTCTCCAGAGGATAAGATCCTATTTGAGAAAAAGGATACTCAGCTTACAAATTCAGTAGTTTATTGTTGTTTGAGGTAAGGTCTTTTGCTTCTCTTTATTTATAATGAATTTTTCCAAGGGTCCTTATATTGTACTCATTTTCTTATTCAGTCTTTACTTTGTATACAGGGCATATGTTGCTTCTCTTAGCATTAATATTGCTAAGAGTATATTTGTTATTGATCCACTTCTCTCAATGGGTTTTTTTTCAAAATCTGATTCAAATATTGCAAGGTTTTTTAAGGACTTCAATAGTGTCACAAACCATCATTTTTTTTTTTCCATATATTGAAAGGTACTTTCTTCAACATTCTATCTCTTGATGATTTGTCTTTAGGGTTATTATTGCTCACTTGTATTCTGGTTTGCAGAGGTCATTGGAGTCTAATCTATATCAATATTCCTGCAAGAGAGGTCATTTTTATGAATTCTCTTTCAGTAATCCATGGCCAATCAAAGATGTATTGTCAATAAACACTCTTTATTTTATCTTTATTGGATAAAGTTTATAATATTCACTAATAAGTTAATATGCGCAATGCTGCTATACTTGTTACTACCCACTTGGACACTAGCTTTGAAAGCATTGTTGATCCTCAGAGACCTTTCAAGTTTCTGCTTCAAGAGGTCCCATTGCAAAATGACATATATAGTTATTGAATGTAGAGGGGGTGAATGTAAGTCTCCTATGCTTTATCCTTTTTATAGTGAAAGTCTCTTGCTACTTCACCCCCTCTACATTCAAAGTTATTGAATGTAGAGGGGGTGAATGTAAATCTCCTATGCTTTATCCTTTTTATAGTGAAAGTCTCTTGCTACTTCAAATAACTCGTGTGCTTTGTTACAGTGTAGAGACTACCCTGAGGCATACATGTGGTGGATACGGGAGAGGTGTACTGAACTAGTTTTGGATAGGGCAATTACACCAGTGGACCTAGATTCCCCTCTCCCAGCAGCTAAAAATTCCAAAGGACAGGCAACAACGAAGGGCAAAGGCAAGAAAATGGCAACCACCAAGAAAAAGAAGTCTCCAAGGTCCAAAAAAAAGGGGCACAAAATGAAGGGCATGCCTAAGCTTTCCCCATTGAAATTCAGTCCATCTCCTCTAAAGCCTAAGGAGAAAAGAGTGCCTAAGGTAATTAACTTCTTCGAGCAACGAAAGAAAACACCTAAGAGGAAACTAGTGATGATGGATGAAGGAGAAAGTCTTAAGGATGGAGAAGCTAAAGAATAGCCTTATAATTATCAATTTGTCTATTTGTACTAAAGTAACATTCCCCTTGTATATACATTTGTAGTGCAATATTCCAACCCAAAATGTACTGATATGTCATATAGATCTTACCCATGAAATACGATTTTTTGTTCATAGAATCATAGAGTATTATAAAGCTTGTACCAAGTCTTTCCTATTAAATTGTACTACAATTTTGTAACTCATGATATAATGAAATCATTTTGGTCCACAAACGACGATTTGTTATTCACAGAATCATTGCAAAGCTTATACTAAGATTTTTTTTAATAGTACTTCTCAATGTGTATAATTCCATGTTTCTGGCATCAATATTTGTGAACAAAAGAAAGATTCAAAATTATTTGTACATGCATATTTATGGTCCGAAACTCACAACACTAGGAGGCAAATAGCTCATACATGATACATAGCTCTCAGCTCTTTTCCCAATTACAGCATCATTTACCTTGAACTTATATCCATGAGTAACATTGTCTAGAAACTCCAAGGTGTCTCTTACATCCTTAAGACTCCACTTTGAAGTAATGTTCACCTCTTTTACTTCTTGTGCGGTAACTTGCAGTGTAAATATCAATGTCTTACAATCAATATCTGAATCTAGAGGAACCCAAGCACCCAATCTAAGTTTCTATATTCTATAATCAAAACCTATGATAAGAGATTTTTGAGATATATTATAGGATAAACTCAATGATTGAGGGCACACATTACACCTTAAAAGTCACCTTTATGGTCAAATTCCTTGACTTTCCAACATAGACCTAAAATTTTGTCCAAATCTTCATCTGAACAATTTCTATTTAGCCATCAAACCTTCATTCGTTGTAAACATTCTATTTTAAAGCAAGCTACAAAAACATGCAAGGATCGTAGGAGTCATAGCCTTTTGAATATCTTGAGCAAGTTTGAGGTTAAAACTCTCCATTGTTGCTTCATCAAGCATCTCCCATTCCAAAGATGAGAGGCTTGGTAACTTCAGATCTTCTAGGTATCCATACGCACCTACTCTTGAAGGAACCACATATTGTGGATAATACACAAAAATTCCACTTTCATGAAAAAAACTCGTGGTCTAATTAGCATAAATAATTTATGTAAATTCTTTATGAATGGTATGGAATGTTCCATTGAGGCTCTCCACAGGTTGCCACTCGAAACTTGTTGATGGAAAGATATCTACAACCAATAATCCATTATTTAGCATATCCTTCAAACAAAACCATATACTCATGTATATTTTACAACTCAAACTTACAGTGTACTTGTTGGGAAAAACATTCTTGTGGAGCCAAGTGCATATCTCTAGCCATATAAACATGTTGTACCAAAGCAAACCAACCTTGAGGTGTGGTTTTGAATGCAAAGATACGTCCCTTCCAATGATATTTGATATCCCCTTGTTTTGTTTTTTTCACTCTGTGAGAACCCCTACAAGATGGTAGCATTGTACCCCAATCATTTATAGTAAATGTTTTGGGCTCCCATTCTCCATTTGCGCTTTTGCTATACATTGGGTGCAAGAGTTTATAGAATGAGAAGGACGTCTTGTGGACACCATGTAAAAGGCAACGAGTATGTAGACAATGTGAAGAGAAAGAAACCTAAAGAGAGAGGTCAAGGAGACAGATTAAAAATACTACGAGCGCCAAGATCTTTGAAAATTCTCCCGAGAAGGACGTCTTGTAGATGCCATATAAAAGACAATGAGTATGCAAACAATGTGGAGAGAAAGAAACCTAAAGAGAGAGGCAAAGGAGACAAATTAAAAATACTACGAGCGCCAAGATCTTTGAAAATTCTCCAGATTCTCAAAATGGTCTTGATTAACTTAACTTTGTGATGTCTTTGTCAGAGGTTTTGTCAGCTTTTATTAGTTAATAGGGGTCATTGGGACTACCAAAACTTGTCAGGGTTTGAAGATTTTTGCTAAATAGGAGGGGAGAACCACAAAATAAACTCTACTATCTCAAAAGCAGAGGAGAGAAGAATACCATATTTTTGTCCACATGGCAAAATCTCTTTGGCCCTTTCCTTAATCCATGGATTAACAAAAGTGCCATTTTTAATGTTTTTCGGCCCTACTTTTCTAACCATTTATTAACCCCTTCTATCTGGCCATCAGTTTGTGGATGATAGACTATAGAAGGAGCCAACTTAATACCCATGGAGTTGAATATTGCATGCCAAAAGTTACTCATGAACTTTGTATCACTATCATGGATAATCACATGTGGTAATCCATATAACGTGAACATATGCTCCATGAATTGACTAGCCATCTATGATGTAGTAAACTATGTCTTTGTGGGAATAAAATGGGCTACCTTGATGAGTCTATCTACCACCACATTTCCATCCCTTTTTAGTCATAGGCAATCCAATAATAAAATCCATAGTTATATGCGTTCACTTTTCTTCAAGAATAGGCAATGGCTGTAACAAACCACAGGGCTTATGAGTGATGTATTTATTCTATTGGTATGGAATGCACTTCATGACATAATCTTTCACATCTCTCCACAATCCCTTTTAAATGTCCAACTGTAGGTGAAGAATGAAAGCTTTTGTTGATTTTATCATAGGGCTTGAACACAACTAAATGTCCAACTATAGGTGAAGAATGCATCTCCTTTGTAATTTTTAGCTTGAAGTGAACAATAGAGGAATAAGAATCATGCCATTGAGCCAAATGAGGCCATTCTTAAGCTAAAAATCTGAGTTTTTCTCCATTAATCCTTTTTGTAGTTTTTGAAATGTATGGATTGTCCAAAAGATAGGCTTCCTATAGCTCTTCAACCCAATCACTGTGTAGCTCAGTCATGGCTAAAATTTTACATTTCCACATCCTAGAAAGAGAATCAACCACTATATTATCCTTGCCCCAAGTGTGTGTGATGTCAAAATCTTAATTTTGTAGGGTAGCCATCCATGAGCACTACTTAAGATTTGATTGGGTAAGGAAGTACTTAAGGATCCTATGATTACTCTTGACCCTAAATTGATTGCCATATAAATAATAGTACCACTTCTTAATCTCATGGAGTATAACCAATATCTCTTGGTCATACACATTCACAACCATGTCTTTATCCGTGAGCTTGCAACTCTCAAAGTCAATGACACTATGCTCTTGTAAAAATACAACCCCTATGCATGTGCATACTCAAATAGGAGCATCACATTGTATTTTAAACTCCTTAGAGAAGTCTAGACATACTCAAATAGGAGAAAAAGTGAGGAGTTCCTTTAATTAGTTAAAGCTTCTATTTGCAAGAGCATCCTAAAATAAAGCTTCCTTCTTCAACTTGTCAGCCCCAAAGGAGTTGCTATAGTTGCACAATGCTTTATGAACCTATTGTAGAATGATAATAGACCAAGAAATCCTCTAAGATAAGTAGTAGTGGTAGGTGTTGGCTAATCTCTGTCACATTTCACCTTCTTAGGGTCAAGTTGGATCCCTTTCTCATTGACAATGTGGCCTAAGTACTCTACCTCTCTCTACATGAATGAACACTTTTTCTCCTTAGCAAAGGGTCTATGGTGTCTTGACACATCAAATACTTCCTCATATGTGAAATATGGTTCTCTGATGTCTTGTTGTAAATAAGTATGTCATCGAAGAATACTAAAATAAACTTGAAGAGAAAAGGCTGCAAAATTTTTGTTCATCAGACTTTGGAAGGTGGTTGTGAGGCATTGGTTAGCCTAAACAGTATTACTAGGAAATGGTATAACCAATTATTAGTCTTAAAGGCTATTTTAGTCTCATCACCCTCTCACACATGAATCTAATGATATCTTGATCTCAAGTCAATATTCATAAAGAACTTAGCCCCCTTGAGCTCATTATGCAAATCATCCACTCTAGGAATAGGGTACCTATTTTTCACTATGATCTTGTTTAGATCCTTGTAATCTATAAAAATTCTAAAAGATTCATCTTTCTTCTTTGCTAACAAGTCTGGTAAAGCATATGGTGAAGAACTAGGCTCAATGAAACCCAACCATAAAAGCTCCTTGATTTGCTCAGCTAGTTCTTTGTGCTCACTTTTGGACAATCTATAGGGTGGCTTATTAATTGGCTTAGAGTAAGGCTCTAGGTCAATAGGGTGATCCATTGCTATGTTTGGAGGTAGTGTTGTAGGCACCTCAAACAAATCCATGTACTCCTTAAGTAGAGATTTTAATGCTGAATTATCAATTGATTCCTCAAATTGATCTACTATCTACAACTGAGAGCATGTCTTATACTCATTGAGCTACTTAATGGTGATAAGTTGAAAATCTTACATACTATGGATTGTTAGATATCATCAATGCCCCACCCTCATTAGGTGCCACCAATGATCCATGGTGATCAAAGTTGTAAGGCCCCCATTATGAGGAGAAGCCAAATGTGAGCCCGGACATTGGTTGAGTCCTGACTTGTATATCAGATGAGGTCTATGTGACTGGATGGCAAAAAGGTGACCATTGTGGGTCTAATCTTTGGGTTAGACGGAGTGGTTAAGCTGGTAGCAACTCGAGGCGCATTGCATCGAGTTGCGATGTAAGGGAGTTAAAAGGGGCCCCTAGTGGAGGCTCATATGGTAGGTCGGTCAGGCCGACCTAACAGCCTTTGCGGGCTATAAAAGCTAAACCCCTTCATAGCCATCTATCATTCATCTTTCACCCAGTCAGAGTTGTTGTTTTAGCTAGCATTAAGCTCTTCACCTGTCTTCTGTCTAGATGGCCATCTAAGCTTCACACAGTGGAAGCGCACGGGTGGACAAAGCCATCTTTGTATCAGTTGTTTGGAGCTAAAGAATTTACTGATTCTCCTCTTATCTATTGTGTACTCTTTACCTCTTTCTCAGATTCTATTCGCTGCGCCGTGTAATATTTTACATGGTATCAGAGCCCAGGGGGCTCTAGAGATCGGAGAGTGTGCAAGAGGCAAAGGCTTCAACAGCAAGGAGAAACTATGTCGACTTCTGGAAGCAATTCGAGTGCATTAGGAAGCGGTGCAGGAGGTGGTGTTGCTGTACCGGCTATTCAAACACTGAGGATTCATCCACCAACCTTCAGTGAAGGCAAGCTAGATGGTACAAACTACACCTTGTGGAAGTTCAAAATTACAACTATCCTTGATTCTTATGAGCTTCTGGAGACTATGCTAGGGACTGACGTAGAACCACAGCCTATCCCCGACCCATCAAATCCTAGTGTGATGATTCTTCCAAATGCAGATCCTCTATGAGCTTGGAAACAAAGGAATGCAGATGCATTGTGTGCCTTAGTTACAAGTTGTTCTGACAGTGTTCTGACTTTGATTCAGCATACAACCAAAGCGTCAGAGGCTTGGAATGTACTAAGGAGTCAGTATGAAACACGAAACCAAACAAGGATTCAAAACTTGGAGAATCAACTAGCAGTGGAGAAGTTTGCTGAAGGAGAGACGGTTGAAGCATTCATCACTCGGATTAAGAATCTGCGCGACCAAATGGCTGGCGCTGGGATACAAAAGACTAGCGAAGAGCTAGCTCAGAGGAGTCTTTGGATTTGTCTACAAAAGTTTGATGGACTAGTAACTGCCCTTAATACTCAGGTGAGACCTCAAGCTTTGACTTTTGAGGATTTTTGTGCATTATTGATGGAGAAGGAGTTGAGGCTGAAAGCCCGAGAAGGAAGTGACAATGGAGATGATGCATTCTCTGCCAATGCAAAAGGCAAAGGTGGTTCCTCCACCAAAAATGATGGTGTTGAGTGTTGAAATGACCTATTTTTTGGCTGATTTTTGTTGTTTTTGGGAGCTGAATGGTTAATTTTATGAGATGATTGATTGGTTTGGAAGTGTTTTGGATAGGTTGGAATGGTTTTATTAAGCTCATGATGTTTATTAGTAGAGATGTGAAGTTCTGATGATGTTCTGATATGATCTGTTTGGTCCTGATAGGTTCTATTGAGCTTCTGTTTTGTTCTGTTTTCTCTCTATATGGAAGGATGGAGTATTGATTGATAGGGTTTGAGATTGTTTGAAATCTTATTGAGTGATTTTTGATGGTTTGGAATGGTTTTGGTATGAGTTATGTGGTTCTGATGCTTTCTGTTGACCTTCTGTAACTCTCTAGTGAGCTTCTGGTGAGCCTCTGTAGACCTTCTGTATTCTTCTGTATGTGTTCTGATGGATGAGAGTGTAGCTTGGGAAAGTTTTCTAGCCTTGGAAAGAGGTGAATACAAGTGCAAAAGAGCTAAAAGAAGTCAAAGAAGTAGCTACTGAAGACTCAAGTAAAGACTGGAGTGAAGTGACAGTGGTGAGCTATGAAAAGACACTATAGTGGCTCTAGTGCCTCTTCATATTAGACATACCTCTTGGGAGGTGTATCCATGACCTAAGAAGGATTATTGAGAGTTATTATTGAGTGATTTTAGTGAGGATATGATGTACTATTGATGGAGAGAGAGAGAGAGAGTGTCAGAGATAGTCAATTCTATCAAAACAGTGTAATTGTATATGAGAGATTGAGAGAGAAGACTATGAAGATATTGAAGATGAATACTATGTGATGTATTTCCATTTAAAGATGGTGTATTCTTCTGTGTTCTTTGTTCTATTGATGGATTTTGTGAAGATATTGAAGAATATGGTTGATTCTATCAAATCCGTGGGAGATCTACATGATGCTGCATAAAGATTTATTGTGCCTGGTATTCTTTTCTTCATTGTGATCATATAAACCCTAATAAAAAAGCTTGTTGATGTTACAAGATAGATTTTCTTGCAAGAGAATTCCCTTTTCCTTGGTGTTCCTCTTGGGGCTCCATGTTTTTTGTGCGCAGCCGGGTAAACTTGCCATCAACAAGCACTGGAAGAGGCTGAAAATGAAGGAAGTGGCATTGCCAAGAAGAGAAGAATCATAATAGATGTTTGTAAAGTTCCTTCTTCCACTGAAGAGTTGGAATTTCTCATAATCAAAGCCACTTTCCACAAGAAGTTCATCCCACAATGGCGGAAACACATTACCATCATGATGCATGCTCTATGTGGTGGACAATTTTCTCTTCTTGTTGAAGCACCAGAAACTTGCATCTTGGTAGCAAACTGTTTGGGAACAAACTAAAGAGCAGAAATAGAGAGAATGACCATACATGGAAGATTTGGCATTCATTGAGAAGTTTCCAAACATCATCAAGTGGGAGATTGTGAAGAAGCTTCAGGAGTCTTGGTCTGTGGAGGTTCACAAAGACAAGAAGGAAAAGAGTTGGAATTTGTTCGTGGATGCTCAACAACAAGATACGTGGGATGCTTGGTGTTCTGACAATCTTCTATTTGTTCAATTGGCAACCCACTGGAAGTTGGTAGACAGAGTGTTTTTCACAACATACACTGTTGAAACCATCAGAAGCTGGCATTACTATGATGATGGCACTGTGAGAAATGTGGGATCTAGTGCATGGCAGTGAGTTATGGTGGATGAAAGAAGAAGTGTGGACTCATGATGAAGAAGATAAAGACACTGTTTGTTACACAAGTGAATTAGGTTCCAAGATTGAGACTTGGACTCATAAACACAATCTTGTGTATGTGGACAATGACATTGACACTTCACTGAAATGAAAAGAGTACTATCATTGCATTAAGAAAAGGAAGCAAGTATAATGCTTTATAGGAAAGTAGGAAACTGCAGTAGGCACCATTGTGCATATGGAATAGGTTAGTCTACATGTCCTTGACCCTGAAGCTCCATACAAAGAGGCTGTTTAGTGAGTGTGATTTGCTGATTCTCAACACCCCTCCTCAATCACAACTAAAAAGGCACAAAGTGTGTAGAGGCTGTAATGAGAACCACCTGCAAAGTGTGGGCACACCACAAACATGGTAGACACCAGAGGCTGTTGCAGAAAAGGCTAAGTGTGGGCACCAAAACATGATGGACATCCAGAGGCTGTAACAGGGGCCTCACAAAGTGTACAGGGACTGTAATGCCAAGTTACATAAGGAGTTTACAAAGCTTATGGCAGGAAGCATTAGGGCAAGGAAGTACAAGGCTTTTAAAACAGTCTATCAGAGTTATGAGAGTAGAAGGACTGATGAGTCTTGTCCTTCCGATCCTGGTGGTCTTCATCTTCATCTTCTTCTTCCTTTGCTCCATTTTCTTCTTCTTCTTTGACTGCGACTAGATAGGCCTTTTGGGATCTCTTTCTTGCGTGGCAGAACTTCTCGGTGTGTCCGGTCCTTTTGCAGAAGTCATAGAAGAGCTGATCCTTCTTGCCTTTGTACCTGTTGCCAACATATAATGCATGCTCATCTCTAGAGGTACTTGGTTCTTCCTTATTTTTTAGCTTCTTTTCTTCTTCTAACAGTGATGCCTGGATATCAACAAGTTCAGGATTTGGCATGTTGATTGAAGTTGTTGATACATTATTATATTCAGGAGGCAAACTCTTAAGTAGAACACCGATGCAAACATCTTCATCCATTTTAATGTTGATTCCTGCAAGTTGGGTTAGGAGTCCTTCCATGTAATTGAGATGTGTGGCAAGTGATGTGCTGGACTTCATTCCAAGCCTGAAGAACTCAATCAGGAGACCATACTTTGATGATTTAGATTGTGCACCGAATAGGGTGTCAAGTCTTTTCCATGTATCCTGTGAGGTCTCACAGTTATCCACATGGTGGTTATAACTGTCGTCTAGCTCCAGTTTGATAATGGCTTGGGCTCTGTCATCATTCTTTTGCCAAGTAGTTGCAAGGTCCGCGTCCCGAGGTTTCTTCTCTTTGCCATTTGTGATGGCCCAAAGACCCTTTTTCATCAAGATGAGCTTGATGCGGGTTTGCTAGGTGTGAAACCCGACTCCTTTGAATCGAGCATTTGGAGAGTCTTTTCCCATGTTGAGGTTGCAAGATCAGTAGCAAATCAACACCAGAATTTTGAGATTTTATCAATAGAAAAGAAGAATGCAGTGTGTCAAGAGACACAGTTAGTGACAGTGTGAAAACACACTATGTCAGTGTTGATGTTGAGCTTGATTCTTCTTGTTCGGGATCGTTCGGTCATTCTTCAATCTTCTCAGGTCCTTCCCCTCCTTGATTTGATGCTGGGTTAATGGATTAGAGTGGGCTTTAGCTTGGTTTAGTGTCAGGAGTGAGAAAAACTGAGGAAAAAAAGCTTGAGAAATTTTTGCTATGGTGGAATTACGATTTCTGAGACAGGGGCCTAGTTTTTCTCAGATTGCAGGAGCTATACTTGATCATTTTCAAAAAATTTTACATGCCTAGGAAGCTGACTTCATGGGCTATCAAAGCCCCATGATAATCGATAAGATTGCAGACAGTATGGCGCGTGCAGGCAGCTCGATCAGATTCGGTGCAGTTCAGGACAGTGATGACGAATTTGTGCAATGCCAGGGCTGTAGACCACCAATTTGGTTGCTTGTTGTGCCAGGAGGGAGCGTCTTGAGTGAAGGAAGATATGTCTAGAAGGAAGTTTCTGAAGATATGCTCTATAGAGAGAGATATGAAGGCTCCATGGAGGGTATGTCCTGCAGGTCACAGTTGAAGACTATGGCAGTGACTGGGAATTTTCACAATGCTGAGCTCTAGATGGTCAAATGTCCTGGATTGATGTCATATAGGAAAGCTTTGTGAGTTGGGGAATACTTTTCCAGAAGGAAGCTCCAAGATATTTGACCTCTGGAGTGAGATATAAGCAGCTCAATCTGACAGGGTGTTGCTGGCTATGGCTGCCATGGAAGCTTCAGTGAGAGTAGAGTTGGGAGATGAAGTCATGAGCTGACATTGAGCTAGATTGAGGTTGAGAGGAATCAAGAGAGGCTAGAGAAGCAATGCCATGCCCAACTGGGCTCTGATACCATGTGAGAAATGTGGGATCTAGTGCATGGCAGTGAGTTATGGTGGATGAAAGAAGAAGTGTGGACTCATAATGAAGAAGATAAAGACACTGTTTGTTACACAAGTGAATTAGGTTCCAAGATTGAGACTTGGACTCATAAACACAATCTTGTGTATGTGGAAAATGACATTGACACTTCACTGAAATGAAAAGAGTACTATCATTGCATTAAGAAAAGGAAGCAAGTACAATGCTTTATAGGAAAGTAGGAAACTGCAGTAGGCACCATTGTGCATATGGGATAGGTTAGCCTGCATGTCCTTGACCCTGAAGCTCCATACAAAGAGGCTATTTAGTGAGTGTGATTTTGCTGATTCTCAACAGGCACCACCACAATGCTTAGACGTATGAATTTTGGCACTTTCAGAACCGAATACCTTCCTCTGTGCAATGGCATGAAAGCAGAATTCAGAGACGTTGAAAAGGAAGAAGTAGAAGAAATGTTGGCAAGAGAGTGCTCCAAAGACTAAAGCCTTCTGTTATCCCTCTGTGGAGCACTAACGACATAGTGGAGCCAACCCCCTGATGAATGACGCAATAAAGAGACAAGCGTTGGAACGAGTCCAGAGGTACGTGAGAAGAGAGAAAGCAAAAATCAAAGCTGAGAACGAGCTCGCAGCAGAAGCCGCCTTTGATGCCCTTGCAGAACTCTTTACAGAAGTCCCAATGGCACATCAAGCCCTTCCTCCTCCTGCTAGAGGTCCACTTCCGAGCCAGATCCATCCTGGAAATATTGATGAGACAGGCCAGCAAATGTAGTCCCATTGCCAGTTTTTAAGGGAGAGTACAATGAAGACCCCGATCTTCATGTAGCAGAGTTTATGGTAGCATGTGTGGCTAACAATGCCAGAACCCCTAAGCATTGGTTAGCAATATTCCCCGCCACTTTCAAGGGTGCGGCATTTCAATGGTATGAGAGACAAGCAGAGGAACTTTTGGCACATGGGACGACCTGAAGTTGGCCTTCCTCACTAAATTCAGGCGTGAAGGTTTTGAAGAGCGGATGCGAGAGGAATTTATGAATTTAAGTCAGTCCTCTGGAGAAAGAGTAGAAGCTTATGTCTTACGAATGGAATCCATCCTTAAGAGATGGACTAACCATAATCTAGATGATGGCATTCAGAAGGGGGTGTTTCTCAGAGGATTACAACCAGAAGTCCGTAAGTTTGTGGAGCTGCAAAGACCAGCCACACTGCAAGCTACAATAGAAGGTGCAAGACTGTACGATGAAGTGGAAGCTAGATTGGCGATGAATCCAGGAAGAGGAGTCTTACCTCCTCTGATGCCAGGAATGATGTACCCACCAAATGCAGTCCCAGGGACAGTCCCCTACCCCTACCAACAGATGCCCCCAGTATCATAGTACAGTGCACCAGATCCATAGTGGCCACAATCAATGCCTCAAATGATGGTTCAACCACAACAACAATGGTCCCAACCGATTTCCCCAATGCCAAATCAGCAGTAACAGTGGAACCCTACCAATTGGAGCCAACAGCCACCAACAATTCAAATAGGAGCTCTGAATCAGAATCAGAACAGAGACCCCTCTGCACCAGCCCAACCTGTTTATGCAATGATTACAAAGACTCCTCAAAACCCTACTGTCAGTACCTCAGGAGGAGAAAGCTTGAAGGATTATTTATCCAATTCAGTTGCAAATATCAAAAAGGAGTTGATGGATGTGATTGAAGAGCAGCTACAAACACTGAAAGTGAATACTGCTAGCATATCCAATGTGGCTCAAGTAGGCCATTTAGCCACTAAATGTACACGAAAACCAACCATTCCTGGAGCCTTCTGTTCCTACTGTTTGTGAAAGAACCATACAGAGGATATTTGCTCTCTGAAGGAGATACATGATAGGAGAAGGAAAGAAGAAGACGCCAGATTCAACTTGTTGGAATCCAAAATGACAACATAGGATATTGGACCCAAGCCTAGAGAGTTTGGACCTAATTTCGGTCCAAGGAGGTTTCCCTCTCAAAGTTACAGAGGAAGACAGTCTGGCGGTGGTTAGAGATCAAAAGTGGAGTGTTACATATGCAGAGAAAAGGGACACATTTCACCAAATTGTCCAAATCCCAGAAGGTCAGTGGATTATAAGCCTTTATGCAGACGATGCAAAGGAGAAGGCCACACTGCAAAAGACTATCCAAGCCCAGCCCCAGTGAAAAACAGTGCTACTGATAATCCAGCCAAGGCCCAAGAGCCTACCTCCAATTTAGTGAAATTGGAAGTTGCTGCCATCACGCGTGTAAAGAAGGAACCACCTATCCAGAAATAAAATAATCCTCCTGTCAGAACAGTGAAGTTCAATCTTCCACCAGAAGAACAGAATAGAACAGAGCCTGACAGTGCCGTACAGAGCACTATAGTGCCACAGAGAGTCACATAGACAATTCCAGAGACAGGACCAGAGGTCCAGGAGATAGAAGAGGAGGAAGTGCCACAAGTGGCAGAAGAAGTCCCCAGGATGCCCCTGTTGGAAGAAAAAAGGAAAATGAAAATGGGTGTTACCCCATTCCCTAACCGGTTAGAGAAGCCAGTGGATCCTATTAAGGAATGCGATCTAGTCAGAGATCTAGATACCTTTAAGCCAAACCTCACATTCCGACAATTATTGATGTTGTCTCCCAGTTGTCGAAAAAGGTTCAAAAGTATACTGACCAGAAGACGTGGCTTAAGGATTGCTCCCTTAACAGCAACAAAGTCCAACAAAGCTCCAGAGCCTGTAAAAGAAGTGGACATGGCTAACGCCTTCCTAGATTCGGGTACCCTAGAGACTGGCGTGTGGATAGAAGGTTGCTTCATTGCAAATGCACTGATTATGGTGGGTCATCAGTGAACATTATGACGGATGTGACAATGAAGGATCTAGGCCTACAAGGTGTGCAACCAACCCAATGGCTCATCAGACTGGCAGATCAGAGTAGAATCAAGCCTTTGGGCATTCTCCCATATGTGAAGACTACAGTAGCTGGAAAAGATTATTGGCTAACCTATCTAGTTGTGAAGCCAAACTCTTATGGTACATCCTACCCTCTGTTACTGGGCAGACCATGGCTTTTTGAAGCCAGAGCAAAGATGGATTGGTTCAAAGGAACCTTGACCTTGGTTAGAGGACCCAATAAAGTGGTGCTGAAGCTATATGGTGCTGAAAAAGGACATGGATCCACCTCCTTGGAATTATCTTCTAACTCCCCTAATGAGGCTACAGATGGAACATCAGTAGATGAAGATGTTGTCAAACAGATCCTTTCTAAGAAAATAGTGGCACGTTCCTTAATAGTGGATACTGTAAGCCAACTCCCTCAAGATAAAAAGCCCTTGACAATGGGTGAATACTTCTTGCCTGAACCAGGAACGATTTCCGAAATCACTTCTGACAGTGAGATAGAAGCATGGATGTACTGCTCTCCCTGCTACATGGCCACAGCAGAGCCAGAGACAGAGGCAGAAGATGAAATAGAGAACCTGTTCTTCTCTTATAGAGCTCCTACAGAGACAGAGACAGAGACAGAGACAGAGACCGAAGAGGATGGAGATGATATGGAAGAAGAAGGTTATGAAAGCGGGACGGAAGAGTTTATCCCACTTGAAGAGGATATATATGAAGAAGAAGTTCCAGAAGCATCAGAAGTAGACGAGCTCATGCTGTGGGACAGAATGGCGATGGTACCATTTGGTCTGGTAAATGGATTTTCTCATATGCAAAAGCTTTATAAGAAATGGTTAAAGAAGACCAAACCGTCTTTCAGCAGTGGCTCATGCCACCCTCACCCACCTTTGCCAAGAAAAGATGATGATGATGCACCGTGCCAATAAGTACTAGTCTCACGATTCCAACAGGCATCAGAGGGTCCTTGTTATATGATGTTCCTGGACGTCATCAGAAGATGAGTCTTCAAGCCAAGAGATAACTAATCTTAAAACCAAACCCAAAATGGCTCTAATCCCATTTCAACATCTCAAGGGGCAACCTAAGTCTCCACCAAGAGAAGAAGTTGGTTCTAGCGGAACATCAGATGAGGACACCACTCCCTTGAAGGAGTCGGATCTGTATCCAAAAGCCGTCCGTGGGACCTTCATTCGTGAAGTAGAAGGTGAAAGGCAGTTAACTTTTGTGGATGCAGATGGCACTGAAGGCCATTTGAAGGTGGGTAGTAGCCTACCAGAAGAGGAGTTGTCAACTTTGTACAACTTGTTGAAAGAGAATTTGGACGTGTTTGCATGGTCCTACAAAGACCTAAAGGGGATTGATCCCACAATATGTCAGCATCATATTGATTTGGAGCCTGATGCCAAGCCAGTACGGCAACGACAGAGGCGAATGAATCCAAATTATTCCACATTGGTGAAAGCAAAGCTGCTGAAGCTTCTGGAAGCCGAGTTCATCTATCCAGTGGCAAATAGTGAATGGGTCTCACCCATCGTGGTTGTACCCAAGAAGAATGGAAAGCTTCGTATATGTGTGGATTTCCGCAAGTTGAATTCCAAGACCAAGCCCTATCCCTTTCATAGACCAACTGTTGGACACAGTGGCAGGACATGAGCTTTATTCCCTTCTGGATGGATTAAATGGATATAACCAAGTGCAAATAGCAGAAGAAGACCAATCCAAAACAACCTTCACCACAGAATGGGGGACCCGCGCTTACCGAGTGATGCCGTTTGGGCTCTGCAATGCCCCTGCTACTTTCCAGCGAGTCATGATGGCCGCATTCCAAAATCATCTGTACGATTTTATTGAGGTATATTTGGATGACTTCTGTGTCTATAGTTTGATCCGTGAACACTGGGGACATTTGGAACAATGCTTGGACCGATGCCGGGAGTATGGGATTTCCCTCAACCCCGACAAATGCATTTTTGGGGTCTCTTCTGGAGTTCTGTTGGGCCACATTGTCTCTACACAAGGGATATCAACAGATCCTGCAAAGATCGAAAAGATCGCAACTCTGACAGCACCCACCAACCTCAAACAGTTGAGGGGATTCCTAGGCCACGTGGGTTACTACAGAAGGTTCATAGCCCATTTTGCAACAAAGGCAACCTCCTTGCACAAGCTTCTGAGAAAAGATGCAGAGTTTATTTGGACGAAAGAATGTGACACAGCCTTCAACACTCTGAAGCAGTGTCTGATTGAGGCACCCATTCTGCAGTCTCCTGATTGGAAGAAGGAGTTTCATGTACACACTGATCCATCAGTTGAAGGGTTAGGTGCTGTCCTATGCCAGAAGGGCTCCTCAAAGCTGGATCAGCCCATCTACTATGCAAGCCGAAAAGTCACTAATAGAGAGCGGAACTACACAGTGACAGAGCTTGAGTGCTTGGCAATGGTGTTTGCCCTAGAGAAGTTTTGCCACTACCTACTATCTACCCACTTTAAATTTTATATGGATCACGAGGCCTTGTCCTTCCTGATGAACAAAGCAGATGTGAAAGGATGAATGATGAGATGTCTCCTTCTATTCTAGGAGTTCGACTTTCAGGTAATCACTAAACCTAATCATTCCCATGTTCTGGCTGATCATCTATCGCGTATCCCACAAACTGCAAATGAGGAACAGGATGATCCAGACCTCCCTGATGCTTCCCTATTCTTGGTAGAAACTGTAACCCCCTGGTATGCAGACATCGCCAATCTGTTGGCAACCCAACAGTACCCTCCTGGTATTTCTAGTCAGAAAAGGAAGAAGCTTATGTTAGAATCAGCCCCCTACACCCTGTTAGGCGGTGCACTATACAAGAAGGGCAAAGATGAAGTGCTCAAAAGATGTGTTGCAGGAGATGGGATTGGGATTGTTTTAAAGGCTTGCCATGACGAGCCATGTGGAGGCCACTTTGCAGGAGAAGCTACAGCTAGGAAAGCTCTGCTAGTAGGTTACTGGTGGCCGACCATTCATAAGGATGCATATGATTACTGTAAGCGATGTGATGCTTGTCAGAGGATGGGGAAACCCACAAAGACCAGTGCCATGCCACTACAACCTATCCTTCCTTTGAAGCCATTTGAGAAGTGGGGCATCGACTTCGTAGGCCCAATCGATCCTCCCACCAAAAGGAAGCAGAATAGATACATCTTGGTATGTACGAATTATGTCACAAAGTGGTGTGAAGCTAAAGCCCTAAAGCGGGACGATGGTAACAGCGTGGCCATGTTCATGTACGAGAATATCATCACCCGTTTTGGTGGTCCTTTAGAGCTGGTAAGTGACAGAGGCACTCATTGTCAAGATTGTGGGAGAGAAGGAAGGAGTCTCACTTGTAGCTTTCTTGCTTGCACAATGGGGGAATACACACACAGGTGGAGGCTGAAAACAGTTTTCCTCTTCTTAGTTGTGTAAGCCAAAAAGAACTCAAGTAAATAGAAATAGAAGAACCCTATATATGGGTCTCGAACCAAACTCAACTAACTAAGGTGGCATACTAACTGAGCCATGAACTAGAGTAGATAAGGATAGCTGTCATCTAGCTATTATTCATGGAGGTGTACCAACCGCATCTGCAACTGACAAGTCGGTGACATAAATGCACAATGGTCACCCTAGCATATCACGAGTGCAGCTCGATATCTCAACACTCCCCTTCAAGCTCAATCCTAATTCTTGCACACCAAGCAGGTCTCTGAACTTGCGCAGCTTCTCTGTGCCCAATGCCTTCGTAAATATATCAGCTACCTGATCCTCCATGTTGACATAAACTAGATCAATAAGACCTAGTAAAACCCTCTCCCGCACATAGTGATAATGCACCTCAATGTGCTTTGTTCTAGCATGATATACTGGGTTATTTGCCAAGTGTATACTGCTCATGTTGTCACAATAAATGACAACTGGCCCATTTGTAATCATAAAGTAGCTTATGCAACCAAGCTACCTCACATGCAGCCATTGCTGCGCCCCTGTACTCAGCCTCTGTGCTTGACAAGGCAACTGTAGGCTGTTTCTTGCTGCTCCAAGTGACTGCAGCACTCCCAAAAGAGAACACATATACACTGGTAGATCCTCCATCAGAAATACTACTAGCCCAATCAGCATCAGTGTATCCATGCAACTGTATCTGAACCCCAGTCTCATAAAGTAGTCCATACTACAATGTGGACTTCACATACCTGAGTATGCGTCTAGCCGCATCCAAATGCAGTTTCCTTGGAGCCTACATAAACTGACTTACCAATCCAACAGCATAGCTCAAATCTGGCCTGGTAATAGTCATATAAATCAAACTTTCTACTATGCGTCTGTACATAGTAGGGTCTTCGAGAAGCTCACTTGCATCTGCGCTCAACTTCACATTCTGCTCCAAAGGAACTGAAATAGGCTTACAGCCTGTCATCCCATATTTGGACAGCATGTCCAATCCATACTACCTCTGCAAGAGCCATATCCCACTTGGTGATCTAATCACCTCAATGCCCAAGAAATAACGCATCTCTCCCAAATCCTTCATCTCAAACTTTTGCTTCAATAGTTTTTTCACATGAAGGATATCTTCATCACTGTCACCTGTCATAATCAAATCATCAACATAAATGACAAGTAGCATAATACCTTTCTCTGTTTTTCTCACATAAAGTGAAAAATCTGCCTTGAAAATCTAAAAGCCAATAGTGACAAGATATTGTCCTATCTTGTCAGACCATGCTCTAGGTGCTTGCTTCAAGACATACAAGGCTTTCTTCAACCTGCAAACAAACTCAGGATGAACAACATGCACATAACCTGGTGGCTGCTCCATATAGACCTCTTCTTGCAAATCACCATGCAAGAAGGCATTCTTTACATCCATCTGATGTAAAGACCATTCCTTTGATGCATCCATAGCAATGACTGCTCTTACGGTTGCCATCCTTGCAACCGGACTGAATGTTTCTTCATAATCAATGCCATATGTCTGTGCATACCTCTTGACTACTAATCTTGCCTTGTATCTGTTCACCTTATAAACCCACTTATAGCCAATTGCATTCACCTTATAAACCCACTTACAGCCAATTGCATTCTCACCTTTAGGCAAAGGTACCAACTCCCATGTAGCATTTGCTTCCAAGGCATCCATTTCTTCATCCATGGCTTTTTCCCATTTTTCTTTTCCCATGGCTTGCTCAAAAGAAGTGGGTTCTGGTTCCTATATCACTTTGACCATATATGCATAGTGAATGGCTGTAAATCCATCATATTTCAGCCTATCCACAGGATACCTAGCTCTGGTAGACCTGCGCAAAGTAGGTTCACTCCCAGGTGCTTTCAAAACATCCCTGGTCTTCCTTACTCCAGGTGTAACAATAGAAGGAATACCCAACTCATCATCAATGCTCTATTCTGAGCCACTAGATTCACCATCCACATAAGAATGACCTGCATTCACATCAAACATGGGCTGATCTACCTTCTCTTTTCCTTTTCGTGATACCTGAATACCACTATCTGCATTGCTTTGAGAAGATTCTCCTGATCTCAATCTGCCTGTCCATGGCGAAGAATGTGAACCACTGCTAGAGGACGCTCCAGGTCCACTAATATTTTGTGACTGCTGCTGTGAATTCTGTGCAGCATTACCATTTTGTGCATCTACATCATCAATCACATTTGCTGGTTTATACCAGCTACTCATCTCATCAAAAACAACATCTCTGCTCACTGTAAACTTATGAGTAGAAGGGTTATAGCATCTATACCCTTTCTACTCTGCAGAGAGTAACCAATAAAGATGCACTTCTCAGCTTTTGGATCCAACTTGGATCTCAACTCATCTGGCACATGAACATAGGCAATGCAACCAAAAATTTTCAAATGAGAAATATCCGGTTTCCTACCAGTATACCTCTCCTCTGGAGTCATCTCATGTATTGCTGCAGTGGGAGTCCTGTTCATTATGTAGACTGCTGTAGCAATTGCCTCAGCCCAATAAAAATCTGGCAGGTCTTTTTCATTGAGCATGGCATGAGATACCTCTCCAATATGCCTGTTTTTTCTTTCTGCAATTCCATTTTGTTGTGGGGTATGACTACATGAATATTGCTGCTTTATGCCATGCTCCTACAGGAACCTTGCAAACTCATTTGAGAGGTACTCTCCCCCTCCATCTGACCTTAGGCATTTTATTTGCAGGCCTTTTTCTTTTTCAACCATAGCTTTAAGAGTTTTGAAATGCCCAAAAACTTCACTTTTCTTTTTCATAAAATACACACAAACTTTTCTGCTATAGTCATCAATAAAAGTGACAAAATAATGACAGCCTCCAAGAGATGCAGCTTTAGTAGTCCACACATTAGAGTGGATTAATTCCAATGGCTTCTTACTCTCTTGAACATGTCTAGGAAATGGTTTCCTTGCCTATTTTCCAAACTAACAGGCTTCACATACCTTATGCATTTCTGCACCCTTAAATTTAGGCAATCCTGCAACAATATTTTGGGTCTGCATTGATTTAAGTAGCTGTACATTAACATGACCAATGCGTTTATGCCAGATATCAATATCTCCAACTACACCAGTCCCATGTGCAAACATTGCTGCACTCAATTCAGGCATGTCTGCATCCAATGTAAACATTATGCCCTTCTTCTTTCCTTTTGCTATCAAGCGACCTTTATTTTTCATATCCTCAACAAAGCATCCATGAGGATTAAATCTGACCTGCAAGCCCTGCTCAACCATTTGACCAACAGAAACCAGATTCTTGGTGATATTCGGGACATGAAATATATCTGACATGTATTTCTTCTTCCCATCCTGCATAGACAAAGGAATTTTTCCAATCTGCACAATAGGATGTGCAGTATCATCACCAATCTCCACAAATCCTGGTTTTTCCTTTTTTCTTGCATCCTCCATCCATTCTACATGGCCTGTCATGTGGTTTGATGCACCTGAGTCAACATACCATACATCGTTGCTTTCTTCTGCACTTGTCACAGAATTGTTCATGTGCTACACCATAAACAAATGCTCATTTCTGTCATCACCCTGTCTACTAGAAGATGCATAATTCCCTTGTTGCAATTTTCCATTCATGATGTCATTCTGCTTTTTATAGTAGTCTTTAGCCATATGACCCATTTTACCACAGTAGTAGCATTCAACATTGTTGTTTGCATTTTGCCCTCTTTGCCATCCACCATGACCTCTTTGGCTCCCCCTGCCTCTAGAGTTACCACGTCCTCCTCCATAGGACTGGTTTTCTTGAGTCTGTTGCATATTCTGATTTCTACCACGGCCTCCAAATCGGCCTCCTCTACCTCTGCCTCTACCTCTTCCAACATTTGAGTAGAAGACAGCTTCTTTTGAAGTTCCTCCTGAAGAAGATGCACCACCCATTCTCTGCTCCTCAGAAATTAGAAGAGCAATCAACTCCTCAAAATCAGAAAATCTTTCACGAACTGAAAAGGATGTCCGAAACTGTGCATAATCCTTTCCTAGACCATTCAAGGTCACAGAAACTAAATCATCATCTTCCACTGGCGACCCAATGAAAGCAAGTGCATCTGCAATCTTCTTCACCTTCATGTGGTAGTCATTGATGCTCATATTTTCTCTTTGCACATTATGCAACTCTTGCTTGAGCTACATTTTCCTGGCTTGCGTATTTGTGCTATACATTTTTGACAAAGTATCCCATGCCTCCTTTGGTGTACTTGCATCTTGAATATGCACAATCATAGAGTCTGAAATGCTAATAGACTGCCATTACATAACTTTCCTGGCTCTCTCATGCCATGCTTTAAATGCCTGCATTTGCTGTTGATTGGGAACATCAAGAAGAACTGGTTCTTCTTCATTTCCTGCAACAAATTCCCAATATCCTTTTCCCATAAGGAAATTCGTCATTCTAAACTTCCATGCTTGGAAGTTGTTCTTGTCAAGCTTTTCAGTGACAATCTGTGAAAGAGAATCAGACGCCATTACAGAATACTGCAAAAAATTATGTCACTGCAAAGAACAC
The DNA here is from genome assembly GCF_053477565.2 of Lygodium microphyllum. Taxonomy (NCBI): domain Eukaryota; kingdom Viridiplantae; phylum Streptophyta; class Polypodiopsida; order Schizaeales; family Lygodiaceae; genus Lygodium; species Lygodium microphyllum. The sequence continues at coordinate 82,001,132 of NC_141151.1, forward strand.
AGCTTCAGCCTCACAATGGCAAATCTGCAAAACTGATGAAAGTGGTATTTGACCACACAGTCACTTCCTAGTGAAAATTTTCCATCAACAGGCAACAAGGATGATTCTGTAACTCCCAATGTCTCTGCGCACAGGCATATGATGCAATTTCTACAGTAACTTTTCACCGACCTGTAGAATAGTGGTCGCACAGCATAAAACTGGGCCTTTTCCTGAGTGCGTACACAAAACTTCCGCCTCCAAAACAGGCTCCGAAATGGCCTCAAATCAAAAAAACAGAGCAACCAAGGGCTAAATCCCTCTCTACAACATATAGTGCCCTCTTGCTACACTGGGAAGGGCGTCTCAATCTGAGACAATGCACTCTTGCACTTTCCGGCTGTGCTACCTGCAGAGACTTGCTCACAAAACAGAAAAATGAAAGCAACACTGGTCCTCTTACTAGAACACCGCGAACTTGGCTTGCTTTCTTGAGCTCCTTACCACGAACAAGGCTCTGATACCATGTCAAGATTGTGGGAGAGAAGGAAGGAGTCTCACTTGTAGCTTTCTTGCTTGCACAATGGGGGAATACACACATAGGTGGAGACTGAAAACAGTTTTCCTCTTCTTAGTTGTGTAAGCCAAAAAGAACTCAAGTATATAGAAATAGAAGAACCCTATATATGGGTCTCAAACCAAACTCAACTAACTAAGGTTACATACTAACTGAGCCACAAACTAGAGTAGATAAGGATAGCTGTCATCTAGCTATTATTCATGGCGGTGTACCAACCACATCTGCAACTGACAAGTCGGTGACATAAATGCACAACGGTCACCCTAGCATATCACGAGTGGAGCTCGATATCTCAACACTCATTTCATTAATAAAGTCATGGAAGAGTTGACAGAGCTGTATAAGATCCGCCCGCAAGTCCACTCCTTACTACCCCAGAGCCAATGGCCAAGTTGAAGTCACGAATCGAATCCTCTGCTCGATTCTGACAAGAACAATTGCCATACATCGTCGTGATTGGGACGATTGACTTACAGAGGCCCTCTGGGCGTACAGAACCTCCCATAAAGCAGCAACAGGACAGACGCCCTTCCAACTGGTGTATGGTACAGAAGGTGTTTTCCCTGTTGAACTGGAATTGCCCTCTTTGCGAGTGGCTATCAAAGAGCGTTTGGGGGACGATGATTCACTGCAACGCTGTCTCTTGCACTTGGAATGTTTGGACGAAACTCGCAGGATGGCTCTACAGTGCATGGAAGCCACGCAAGCTCGACGTAAGGCTTACCATGACAGCTTCATCAAGCACAAGGAGTTCAAAGAAGGTGATTTGGTCCTAGCCTATGATTCACGATTTGGCAAGTTTCCTGGTAAGCTTCAATAGCAGTAGATGGGCCCATATAAGGTACTTGCTGTCAACCCTAATGGCTCTGTCCAAGTGCAGACCGTTGATGCCTCTGATGATCCCTTCCTGATCAATGGATATCACCTGAAGAAGTACTTCCCTCCTTGGGGATCTTGACAATCACAGTCACCTGATCCTTTCCCCATTGGCGTGGCACTGTAACTCTTATGACGCTACTTCTGATAGCCATTCTTCAGCCACTCCTGATGAGGTGGACGCAACCCTCTGTCCCCTCAGCCCCACCTTCCAGCCATGATCTCTTATCCTCTATTTTTCACCAGCGGCAGTGGCGAGGTGGGTTCTGACAAATGGTATTTCTACCATTACCTTGCTTAAATTGAAAAACAAAAGAAGAAGGAAAAATATATACATATCGGTCATGAGAGAAAAGGACTTCGGTCCCTGTCATACCGACCTATTCTTCGAGAAAATGTGGAGACACCCTCGGGAATAGGAGAGAAAAAAACAAAACAACAAGAAAACAAGAAAAAAAAACAAGGAAAAAGAAACGAAGAAAAAGAAACAAAAAAAAAAATCAATCTGTTATGGAAGAAAAGGAAGCAATTCCCTGTCATAGCAGGCCTCGTTCCAAGAAAAGGTGGTTAACACCCTTGGGCGAGAAGCTGGCTATGGAAAAGGTGGCAACACCCAGCAGTCCAGACAGTGGATTCATTAGTTGACATCCCCAGGATCCAGTTCCGAAGCTGCCTCCCTTAGTACGCTGTGTCCTGTGCCTTTCTGCAGAGCGTTTGACAGTCCTCTAGCAGACGCCATGTTCCTATCTAACCCCACGTTCGATCTGATGGCTACCTCCCTGGGTACGCCTCTTCAACAACTGACGACGCAATCTTCATCGACAAACAATCGAGTGACGCAAGCTTTCATCCTAACCGGATGGGGAAGTGAGTATGGTTGCCCTCTGTAACTATCAACAAAGCATGAGACAGAGGGTGGGGTAAGTGACCAGTCTTTTCCCTTTAAATCAAATGCAAGGTGAGAAGTGTGAATGAAGTGTTGCACGCATGGGATGGGCCTCTCAATGCACAAAGCACAATTTGTTTCTGTGCACTACACCATAAGGCTCTATGGCCTTCCTTCTCGCACCGTATGCCGGGCGGGATGCACAGTTGCACCATCAAATGCGTAGAAGGCATACAACCTCTGCACAAAAGACAGTGAGGATAACATCAGTCTGGCTGCTCGCGCCCCGCCGCCGACGTCACGCCCCCGCCACTCTTGCCCCTGACGCCTGCTCCTCCAGCCGCCACCCTATGGCCTAGCCGCCACCCCATGGCCTCCTACACGCCCGCCATCCGCCCGCTGGGCTTCGCCTTCTGCCGCCCGCTAGGCCTCCTTCCCACCCCTGCCCCACCACCCCCCTCCAAGCCCCCATTCCCCCCCCCCCAGGCCCACCACACCCCCCCACCCCCCTCCAAGTCCCCCATTCCCCCCCCCCCAGGCACACAACCCCACCAACTCACCTCCCAACCCCCCATAAGCCCCCAGTCCCACCCCGCAGAAACCACTCGACGCCACAAGCGGAAACCAACCGAAAACTGCAGCACCACGCAGAACTTGCAGATCCCTTTTTCAGCCCCTAGTCCCTTGACACACGAACGGGTGTGTATGCGCGTGTGGCTGTTCGTGATTGTTGGTGTTCGGGTGCGGGAGTCCTCTAGCGGCTGTTCACGCATGGGGATGCGCGTTAGCTAGTCCATGCGGTGGTGTGCACCAGCCAGTTGTTCACACGCAGCTGACACACAGTCCATTCCTGGGTATATTCCCGGATTTTTAATTTCCCAAACCCGAAAACCTTAAAAATACATTGAACCATTAAACAAAAATCATTAAAATTCAATTAAAATTCAAAAAAATCTTGAAAATTTTCCACAAAATGAGGAAAAATTCTTTAAAATTGGTAGGTGGGGGGGCACGTGGTGGGGCAGGGGTGGGAAGGAGGCCGAGCGGGCGGCAAAAGGCGAAGCCCAACGGGAGGATGGCGGGCGTGCAGGAGGCCACGGGGCGGGAGGCGGCGGCCAGAGGGCCACAGGGCGGCAGCCAGAGGAGCAGGTGTCAGGGGCAGGAGTGGCGGGGGCGCGACGTCGGCGGCGGGGCGCGAGCAGCCACGAGGAGCGGCGGCCAAAGGAGCAGGCATCAGGGGTAGGAGTGGCGGGGGCGTGACGTCCAGGCACGGGCGGGCGACTACGAGGAGCGGCGGCAGGGCGTCGATGACAGGGTGGCACGGCGTCGACGACAGGGCGGCAGGGGCGCGCCAAGGCCACAAGCGGGAGGAGAGGAGGGAGGGAGGAGAAGAGGAGGAGGAGGGAGAGGAAGGTGGAGATGAGGGAGCATGAAGAAGAGGGAGATGGAGATGGAGGTGGAGACGAACTGCTGGTCGGAATGACATGCAATAAGAAGGAAAAATGTCTGCAAGAAGAGGGGGCACAGGGTTGTCACAGTAGAACGCAGTTCCGATGGAAGTAGGAGGGGTTCACATGCGAAAAACACCAAAAATACACCCGAAAACACATTGAAAAATTAATAATTAAAAATCCAGAAGTCGAAAGAGGGTGGAGCAAAAAGAAAAAAGCTAGGGGAAGGCACATGGACATGGCTGTCAAATCAAATCGGAATTTCGATGCAAACAGGGAAGATTCACATGGAAAAATGTCAAAAAGACGCACGAAAAAGGCTCGAAAGATCGCAAAAATTAATAACGGATGAACCAGACATCGGAAGGATAGGGAGTAAAAAGGAAAAATATCAGGGAGAAAGTGGTTGTCAGGGCTATGATGTCAGATCACGGTTTCGAAGCAAGAAAAATGCGTTCACATGGAAAACCGGCTAATGTGCGCAAAATGCTGCAAAAATTAAAAACTCGAGAATCATGCATCAAAACAGGGGAGGGTAAAAAGGAAAAATGGTTAGTTCAAAGGGATGAACAGGGCTATAAGGTTGGATGTGGATTTCGGTGAATGTAGGGTACGTGCACATGGCAAGACAGCAAAATTAGGGAATGAAGGAAAACTGCAAGGGAACAGCCCCCAAGGAGGGTGAAAAATGAACGGGTGGGTGGGAAGGGACCCCATCAGGGTAAAAGCAAGTCATGGCATACATGCATGAGCAGGTTGAGGCATATGCAGAGGGGTATACAATGTAGGCGCGCAGGGACGTGTCCCCACACTTAAGACCTTAACGGACAAGGGTAACCGAGCAACAGGGACCTAATACCACACAACAGACCAACCACTAACGTCCCCACACTTAAAACATGAACGTCACTGAGAAACAGAAGGTGTAGGGTTAGAAAAACTTGGCCCATGTTGTTGAGAATCAAGGTTGATTGTCGATGGCACGTCCTGTGTCGTTGTCAGTTTGCAGGAAGAGGTACCAAGGCATCTTCTCAGCACATGTCCTTCGTGACAGAGACCACTCGGCAACACCCAGGGAGGTAGCTGGTTGAAGGAATCCCAGGAAAGTCGCCGATGGCGAGGGATATTACACTCAACTCACCCTCACTCATATGGAATGAAAGAGCAATCACTCACCCCATGACTAATATCACTCGAGAAATAATGATTAAAACCCATATCTCATACCCGGTTTAGAAATCGGCAAGGGGGATGGTGCAGAGGGAGTATGCCAGGGTGCACAGTTGATGGTGCATTAGTGCGTCAAACCCGTCTGGCATAAGTGCAAGGGGAAGGCAAGGGAGCCTTGTAGTGCAGTGTACAGAACAGGGTGACGTGTCCTGTGATGATGGCAGAAACCCACCCCGTGGGTGCATAGGGAAACGGGAATGTACCTGACTCCAAATGTCGTAACGTCCCTCAATCTCACCTCTCGGTAAATGATTGAAAAAAACTCCAGTCACACTCTGCCCACCCTCTGTCTCACGCTCTGCTGATAAATACAGGAGGGCAACCATGTCCTGAAACCCACTGATGTTATCCTCACTGTCTTTTGTGCAGAGGTTGTATGCCTTGTGCGCATTTGATGGTGCAACTGTGCATCCCGCCCTGTGCCGGCATACGGTGCGAGAAGGAAGGCCAGGGAGCCTTATGGTGCAGTGCACAGAACATATTGTGCTTTGTGCATTCAGAGGCCCATCTCGTGCGTGCAACACTTCATTCACACTGCTCACCTCTCATTTGATTTGAAGGGAAAAGACTGGTCACTCACCCCACCCTCTGTCTCACGCTCTGTTGATAGTTACAGAGGGCAACCATACTCACTTTCCCATCCGGTTAGGATGAAAGCTCGCGTCACTCGATTGTTTGTCGATGAAGATTGCATCATCAGTTTTGTTGAAGAGGCGTACCCAGGGAGGTAGCCATCAGATCGAACGTGGGGTTAGATAGGAACATGGTGTCTGCTAGAGGATTGTCAAACGCTCTGCAGAAAGGCACAGGACACGGCGTACCAAGGGAGGCAGCTTCGAAACTAGATCCTGGGGATGTCAACTAATGAATCCACTGTCTGGACTGCTGGGTGTTGCTACCTTTTCCACAGCCAGCTTCTCGCCCAAGGGTGTTAACCACCTTTTCTTGGAATGAGGCCTACTATGTCAAGGAATTGATTCCTTTTCTCCCATAACAGTTTGTTCTTCTTGTTTTCTTTTTTCTTGTTGTTTTTTTTTTCTCTTGTTTTGTTGTTGTTTTTTTCTTCTTCTTTTTTTCTCCTATTCCCGAGGGTGTCTCCACCTTTTCTCGAAGAATAGGTCGGCATGACAGGGACCGAAGTCCTTTTCTCCCATGACCGATATGTATATATTTTTTCTTTTTCTTTTCTTTTTCGATTTAAGTAAGGGAATGGTAGAAATACCATTTGTCAGAACCAACCTCGCCACTACCGCTAGTGGAAAATAAAGGATAAGATATCAGGGCTGGAAGGTGGGGCTGAGGGGACAGAGGGTTGTGTCCACCTCATCAGGAGTGGCTGAAGAACGGCTATCAGAAGTAGCATCATAAGAGGTACAGTGCCACGCCAACGAGGGAAAGGATCAGGTGACCGTGATTGTCAAGATCCCCAAGGAGGGAAGTACTTCTTCAAGCGATATCCATTGATAAGTAAGGGATCATCAAAGGCATCAACGGTCTGCACTTGGACAGAGCCATTAGGGTTGACAGCAAGTACCTTATATGGGCCCATCCACCACTGTTGGAGCTTGCTAGGAAACTTGCCAAATTGTGAATCATAGGCTAGGACAAGGTCACCTTCTTTGAACTCCTTGTGCTTGATGAAGCTGTCATGGTAAGCCTTACGTCGAGCTTGCATGGCTTCCATGCACTGTAGAGCCATCCTGCGAGTTTCGTCCAAACATTCCAAGTGCAAGAGACGGCGTTGCAGTGAATCATCGTCCCCCAAACGCTCTTTGATAGCCACTCACAAAGAGGGCAATTCCAGTTCAACAAGGAAAATAGCTTCTGTACCATACACTAGCTGGAAGGGTATCTGTCATGTTGTTGCTTTATGGGAGGTTCTGTACGCCCAGAGGGCCTCTATAAGTCGATCGTCCCAATCACGACGATGTACGACAATTGTTCTTGTCAAAATCTAGCAGAGGATTCGATTCGTGACTTCAACTTGGCCATTGGCTCTGGGGTAGTAAGGAGTGGACTTGCGATGGTAGATCTTATACAGCTCGGTCAACTCTTCCATGACTTTATTAATGAAATGAGTGCCTCTGTCACTTACCAGCTCTAAAGGACTACCAAAACGAGTGATAATATTCTCGTACATGAACAGGGTCATGCTATTACCATCGTCCCGCTTTAGGGCTTTAGCTTTACACTGCTTTGTGACATAATCTGTACATACCAAGATGTATCTATTCCGCTTCCTTCTGGTGGGAGGATCGATTGGGCCTACGAAGTCAATGCCCCACTTCTCAAACGGCTTCAAAGGAAGGATAGGTTGCAATGGCATGGCACTAGTCTTCGTGGGTTTCCCCATCCTCTGACAAGCATCACATCGCTTACAGTAATCATAGGCATCCTTATGAATGGTCGGCCACCAGTAACATGCATAGCAGATCTTTCCTAGCTGTAGCTTCTCCTGCAAAGTGGCCTCCACATGGCTCGTCATGGCAAGCCTTCAGAACAATCCCAATCTCATCTCCTGCAACACATCTTCTGAGCACTTCATCTTTGCCCTTCTTGTACAGTGCACTGCCTAGCAAGGTGTAGGGGGCTGATTCTAACATAAGCTTCTTCCTTTCCCGACTAGAAATACCAGGAGGGTACTGTTGGGTTGCCAGCAGATTGGCAATGTCTGCATACCAAGGGGTTACAGTTTCTACCAGGAATAGGGAAGCATCAGGGAGGTCTGGATCATCCTGCTCCTCGTTTGCAGTTTGTGGGATACGCGACAGATGATCAGCCAGAACATGGGAACGACTAGGTTTGGTAATTACCTCAAAGTCAAACTCCTGGAATAGAAGGAGCCATCACATCATTCTTCCCTTCACATCTGCTTTGTTCATCAGGAAGGACAGGGCCTCATGATCCACATAAAATTTAAAGCGGGTAGACAGCAGATAGTGGCGGAACTTCTCTAGGGCAAACACCATTACCAAGCACTCCAGCTCTGTCACTGTATAGTTCCGTTCCCTATCAGTGACTTTTTGGCTTGCATAATAGATGGGCTGATCCAGCTTTGAGGAGCCCTTCTGGCATATAATTGTGCCTAAGCCTTCAATTGATGCATCAGTGTGTACATGGAACTCTTTCGTCCAGTCAGGAGGCTGCAGAATGGGTGCCTCTATCAGACACTGCTTCAGAGTGTTGAAGGCTTTGTCACATTCTTCCATCCAAATAAACTCTGCATCTTTCCTCAGAAGCTTGTGCAAGGAGGTTGCCTTTGTTGCAAAATGGGCTATGAACCTTCTGTAGTAACCCACATGGCCTAGGAATCCCCTCAACTGTTTGAGGTTGGTGGGTGCTATCAGAGCTACAATCTTTGCAGGGTCTGTTGATATCCCTTGTGCAGAGACAATGTGGCCCAACAGAACTCTAGAAGAGAACCCAAATATGCATTTGTCGGGGTTGAGGGAAATCCCATACTTCGGGCATCGGTCAAAGCATTGTTCCAAATGTCCCCAGTGTTCACGGATCAAACTATAGACACAGAAGTTATCCAAATATACCTCACTAGAAAGTAGCAGGGGCATTGCAGAGCCCAAACGGCATCACTTGGTAAGCGCAGGTCCCCCATTCTGTGGTGAAGGTTGTTTTGGATTGGTCTTCTTCTGCTATTTGCACTTGGTTATATCCATTGAATCCATCCAGAAGGGAATAAAGCTCATGTCCTGCCACTGTGTCCAACAGTTGGTCTATGAAAGGGATAGGGCTTGGTCTTGGAATTCAACTTGCGGAAATCCACACATATACGAAGCTTTCCATTCTTCTTGGGTACAACCACGATGGGTGAGACCCATTCACTATTTGCCACTGGATAGATGAACTCGGCTTCCAGAAGCTTCAGCAGCTCTGCTTTCACCAATGTGGAATAATTCGGATTCATTCGCCTCTGTCGTTGCCGTACTGGCTTGGCATCAGGCTCCAAATCAATATGATGCTGACATATTGTGGGATCAATCCCCTTTAGGTCTTTGTAGGACCATGCAAACACTCCAAATTCTCTTTCAACAAGTTGTACAAAGTTGACAACTCCTCTTCTGGTAGGCTACTACCCACCTTCAAATGGTGTTCAGTGCCATCTGCATCCACAAAAGTTAACTGCCTTTCACCTTCTACTTCACGAATGAAGGTCCCATGGACAGCTTCCTTTTTTGTCCATTATCAACAACAGAAGTTGGCCTTCTATATAAAACTTTCCATGATGGATTTACCTATTCCAGAGGATGGATGAAGTGGAGCCTGGTCATCAGATTTGCTGATAGAAGTCGTGAGGATGGTTTTTGAAGACTCTGTCACTCCAGATACGATGCTTCTGTCTTACATGTATTTGAGGGGTGATTTACTGATTCCAAATGATGAAGATCTTTCTTGGTATGTTGGAGATATGGTATTGCAAGCTTCTTTGTATGTCCGACATTTGGAGTTAAGGATTGATGAGATATTCCAAGGATATTCTTCAAAGGTGGCTGCGTGTCCTGAGTTTTCATGGCACACTATGGTTGATGCTGTCATTTTGAAACACTGTCAGGTCAAAGCTTCAGCTCATTCTCAGGACATTAACCAACTGAGGGTGGATCTTTTAGCCTATCTTTCCAACCAACCCCCATTTGATACTTCTTTCTTTGAAGCCTATCATCGTAGATCAGCTTTAGGTCCATCCTTACCATGCCTAACTCATTATCAACAAATGGCTCATAGGTATGATGCTTATATTTCCCTTTTTCAATCTAACCTAAAAGTCATTTTACCCCTTCTTTTCCAACCTCAAGGATCTCCTCAAATTCCTATCTTTACCCATTGTTCTTTTATTGAAGATCGAGTTTTTCTACCTCCTGATCCTTGTCCTTCCCCATCCCCTGACATTCTATCAACTTTTCATGCTTATCTTTTAACACCTTTCTTAACAGAATCTTCTCAATTTTCAGCAAATCCATCTTTAATCCATTCTTCCTTTTATGATTTTTCCTATCCATTGCTTTATCCTCTTTCATTAGTCCCTCTTCCATCTCCTAACACCTCTATTCCTAATCCTCCTCAGTTAGTTAGTGGGTATCCAGGTTTTGATCAGAAGATTCTTCGAAGAAGAGGCTGGAGTTCAAATGATTCCCTTACTGGACCTCAAATCAATTGGCCATTGATCCCAGGAGAATGGATAAGTGCTAGTCAGGCTTATCAGAATTATCTGCATTTTGCTCAGCAGTATTCTCAGTCTGCAGATCCTTCTGTGCGCTTAACTGCTCATTTTACTTGGTACGTGGCGTATATGCATAGGCATTCTCATAATGATTCAAATCCTATTCCAAAGTTGTGCATGAATGTCAATGTGAGCATTGATTCCTAGCAACTGGATATATTGTACTTTCATGCCCTCTGTTTGCCTAGCAGATACCTTGTCCTGTTGGAAAGGATGTGCTGCCTTCAATTTTTCCAGAATCCTCCCAAGACATTTGTAGATGAATCTTTGTCCATGGATCGTTTTCGAAATCACCAATCTTTCAAGAGGGATCATCTTCATTGATACCTTTGCCATGTATGGTGGATGATTTTTAATGATAAATCTCTCTTTTTGGAGGAGTCATTCAGATGGTTGTGTTGTGTGTACTGTTTGCGTTGTGGGTTAATTTATGTAATAAGATCGTGGTGGTTGCCTATTCGATTTGCTTTCGTGCGAGCTACATTTTGAAGAATTGTGGTGATGGTGTTGTTGGTTGGATAGTTGAAGATGCTGAAGAAGAAGAAGAAACCTCTTATATCCTTTACAAGTTTGTTGTAATTTCCAGTTTGATAAGAAGTGTTAATGTATAAAGGGTTTTCCTTTCGTTGTATTCTTTATATCAGATATAGGTTATAAGTTGGGGTCGTGGTTGGATGGACTGTTTTTGAAGATTTATTGAAGATCACAGTTGAGCTTTTGAATGAACTTGTATTTCCTTTTTCCTGGGTCGCGAGGATGCTTCCTTATTAAGTGTGGGGATATTTTGAGTATTGAAATGACCTATTTTTTGGCTGATTTTTGTTGTTTTTGGGAGCTGAATAGTTGATTTTATGAGATGATTGATTGGTTTGGAAGTGTTTTGAGAGTGTTTTGTATAGGTTGGAATGGTTTTATTAAGCTCATGATGTTTATTAGTAGAGATGTGAAGTTCTGATGATGTTTTGGTATGATCTGTTTGGTCCTGATAGGTTCTGTTGAGCTTCTGTTTTGTTCTGTTTTCTCTCTGTATGGAAGGATGGAGTATTGATTGATAGGGTTTGAGATTTTTTGAAAGCTTATTGAGTGATTTTTTATGGTTTGGAATGATTTTGGTATGAGTTATATGGTTCTGATGCTTTCTGTTGACCTTCTGTATCTCTCTGGTGCACTTCTGGTGAGCCTCTGTAGACCTTCTGTATGCTTCTGTATGTGTTCTGATGGATGAGAGTGTAGCTTGGGAAATTTTTCTAGCCTTGGAAAGAGGTGAATACAAGTGCAAAAGAGCTAAAAGAAGTCAAAGAAGTAGCTGCTGAAGACTCAAGCAAAGACTGGAGTGAAGTGATAGTGGTGAGCTATGAAAAGACACTGTAGTAGCTCTGGTGCCTCTTCATATCAGATATACCTCTTGGGAGGTGTATCCACGACCTAAGAAGGATTATTGAGAGTTATTATTGAGTGATTGTAGTGAGAATATGATGTACTATTGATGGAGAGAGAGAGAGAGAGTCAGAGATAGCCAATTCTATCAAAACAGTGTAATTGTATATGAGAGATTGAGAGAGAAGCCTATGAAGATATTGAAGATGAATACTATGTGATGTATTTCCATTTAAAGATGGTGTATTCTTCTGTGTTCTTTGTTCTATTGATGGATTTTGTGAAGATATTGAAGAATATGGTTGATTCTATCAAATCCGTGGGAGATCTACATGATGCTGCATGAAGATTTGTTGTGCTTGGTGTTGTTTTCTTCATTGTGATCATATAAACCCTAATAAAAAAGCTTGTTGATGTTACAAGATAGATTTTCTTGCAAGAGAATTCCCTTTTCCTTGGTGTTCCTCTTAGGGCTCCAGATGGTGACAAAAAGAAGAAGGACGGCAAGAAGAAGTTTCAAGGAGAGTGCTTCTACTGCAAGAAGAAAGGACATGCAATTGCAAATTGTCGTGTCAAGAAGACAGATGAAAAGAATGGTACCCTTAAAAGTAAAGGGAAAGAGACAGCCAATACGGCTGAAGCAAAGTTGGAATTATTCATGGCGACCATTGAGGAAGTGTGCTCCTCGACGCAAGAAGAATCTACCACTGACTCATGGGTGTTGGATAGTGGGGCCTCTCGTCACATGACCAATAAGAAAGGTCTATACAGTTCTATGCAGCCTCTACAAGAATCCATCACTATGACGGTTGGAAATGATGCTAAATGCCCTGCTGCAGGCACAAGTACTATTTCTTTTGTTGCTGCAAATGGTGAAGTCAAAAAGCTTTCAAATGTGTTGTATGTTCCCGAAATCAGGAGAAATTTGTTATTAGTTGCTGCCATAACTAATCTTGGTCATGAAGTGAGGTTCAAGAAGACAGATGCAAAAATTCTTGATAGTGCTAGCACAATTGTTGGCAAAGGAGAAAGAAGGAACAACTTGTATGAGCTAAGTGCTCTTACAGCCACCGCTGGAGTGGGCACAAGTAAGCTTTGGCATGAAAGGTTTGGACACATCGGATTTGCAGTGTTGAAGGAGATGCAAAAGCAAGGTATGGTTTCTCACCTACCTACAATAACTAAATTGAAGGAACCATGTGAAGCTTGTATGATGGGCAAGCAACAGAGAAAGGCATTTCCACAAGAAAGCAAGAATAGAGAATAGGCTCCTCTAGAGTTGGTGCATGCTGACTTGTGTGGTAAGATGCCTACATAGGCCTTGGGGGGATCTTCTTATTTTATGTTGATTGTTGACGACTACAGTAGGAAGATGTGGGTGTACTTCCTTCGTGATAAGGCTCAAGCTTTTGGTAAGTTTAAAGAATGGCTAAAACTTATTGAGAATGAAACAGGGAAAGTGTGAAGAAATTTAGAATAGATGGTGGTGGTGAGTTCAACTCAAAGGAGTTTGAAGGCTTTTGCAAGAGCAAAGGGATCAAGCGTCAATTGATGACGCTTCACACACCTCGGCAGAATGGTGTTGTGGAACGCAGGAATCGCACCATTGTGGAGATGGCAAGATGCATGCTAAAGGGCAAGGGATTGCCTAACCATTTTTGGGTTGAAGCTGTTAATACTGCAGTCTACATTCTAAATCGGAGCTACACAAAGGCTCTCAAGGAAAAAACACCTCATGAGGCTTACACTGGTAAGAAACCATCTGTCTCACATTTCAGAATTTTTGGATGTGAATGTTATGCACATGTTCCAGATGAGAAGAGAAACAAATTAAAACCAAAAAGCAGAAAATGTATCTTCTTGGGTTATAGTGATGATCAGAAGGCTTACAAATTATATGACCAAGAGGCAAAGAAGATCATCGTGAGCCGTGATGTGGTGTTCAAGGAGGAGCCGCATACAGTGGAGGAGGAGAAGGCAAGTTCTTCCACTTTATCATCAAGCGAAGAAGTAGTCCACTACGAACCTGTCCCGAGAGCTATCCCTATCCTTAAGGAGGAGGAAGCATCATCTTCAGATAATTAGGAAAAAGTTCACCAACCTGACATCACCCCACCGGAACTTGTGCTCTTTTACAAAAGTATTGACTTGCACTTTTCCTTGTGCGTCTTTCTCACTTATTTAGGATTTTTTTACACTTCTTGTGTTTCTAGATTTTCCTTGTGCGCCTTTGTCCACTTTTCCTTGGCCTCTGTCTTTTGCTTTAGCTTTTCCAGATTTTCCACCTTGTTCGTCTATCGATTAACATTACCCCCCTCCTAGACGAGTGCCAGTCCCATGGCACTCACCGTCGTAGGTAGCAAGCTTTGGCATGCACTGAAGATGTGGGTGGCAGGGACATCGGTGGTTGCCATGGAGGAGTGTTGGTGGTGGTGTGGAGGCAGGTCGTTGGGGGCACGTTGGTGGCTGAGATGGCTAGTGGAGGAGTGTTGGTGGTGTTGTGGAGGAAGGTCATTGGGGGCACGTTGGTGGCAGAGATGGCTGGTGGTAGGGTTGTTGGAGTTGGTGGTAGGGCTATTCTTTGTTGGGGATTGCACTGATGGCCAGCACAAGTGTTGGTTTGTTGGGGATTCTGCACATGACAATTCTTGGCGGGCTTGCAAGATGATAAAGGATAAGAATTCAGAGTTGGGTGTCGATGAAGAGCAAACGACACTTTCGTTGGAGTCTTCAATACCTGCAATTGAAAACCTCTCATAGGCGATCTCTCCCTAGGGGTAGTGCTAGTCTTCTCTATCGTGCACAGGACATAGTTCAATTAGTTTGGGAGATAGGTCGAACTCTAAGCAAGCTGAGAGTAGTGTGCTCCTGCACTTGAAGACCCAAACCGTGTATATATTTCGGTGCAGATATTATGTGAGTGCTCGTGCATACTTAGATATTACGTAGTTAGAAGACCGCAGGCTGGTTTCTCATAACAATGTGTGGATGAAGCAAAGTTGTCCATGTTGAGAAGAAGTGCACATGAAGGTGGCCATTCGTGTGGTGCTTACCACAATTGATTGCAATGGTATTAAGGCAGAGTGCAAGAGGGAATCGTGCAAATGGGTCAGGGTGACAGGTCTAACTATAGGCGAGACAAGCTCCCTAGGTCTGTCCTGCCCTTGATGTGCCCTAAACAATTTTGGGTGATGGTAAAGGGCTAGGGGACTAGGGACGGAGCCAACTGACCAAGGTCACTGGACGTACCTAATTTGAGGACCCCTAGGTGTTGTGCCATGATCGTGGGTGCTTCATATCTTTTCGTTTTTTTCTTTTATTTTCTTTTCTTCTTTTCCTTTTCCATTTTCTTTTTCTTGTTCTTATTTCTTTCTTTCTTTCTTTCTTTCTTTCTTTCTTTGGGACTTGCCCAAGTACAACCATTGCAATATGTTGAGGCTATCAGCCTTTCAATGGCTTGGAAAAGGTCAAGCTTCGAAGGCTCAAGAAATGGATATTACAGTTATGATTGTGCCCTAGCCTCGTTGTTAGAGAAACAATTGTTGAGATGGGGAGATACACTTGAGATTTTGCAACCCTCTTTGGAACATGCGATGTTGGTACAATTGAGGTAACAACTGCCGTGAGTGCCGGGATGGAGTACAACCCATAAAGAGGAAGTGGTTAAGATCATGCTTTGGGCCATGCGACGTGGGCACTCGCAAGGGTAATTTTTGCTTCCGACAGCGTGACTTTGTCATGGATCTTTGTGAGGTTGGTGGTCTTGCGGTGACTTGGGCATTGAACACTTTTGCACGAAGACCTGTGTCGTCCTACATCCACTTGTCACTTCATGAGAGTATATGCAAGTCACATGCATCAAGTACAACAAACAGATTCAATCATGTCAAGATATTACTTTATCAAAATCCTATGATGCTGATTGCGATGCATATTTCGGTGCTTGTTAAAGACATGGCATATATTAGCAATAGGTAAGGAAAGCGTATACAAGTGGGGAGCTTTCCCCTTTAACCATTTAAAGACAAAAATTTATGGCAAGATGGCCTTTGTTAAGCTACTTATATATCATAGGGGCTACTCTATTTGCACGAGCCGGGGCGAGTCCAGGTGGTCGGGCGACTGAGGCTGTGCTGGTGAGGGGCTCCTGTGAGGCTGGGCAAGGAGGATGTCGGCCAAGACCTGGATGGTTTAGTCCCTAGCCGTAACTGTTTCCAGAATGCTTTTAAACAATGCATCAAATTCTTGCTTGTCTCAAGTTTCCCTCTCCTCTTCCGAGCACCTGGTGCTCGAGCGTCTGGTGGGAGCCTGCACGGCTGATGTTGCCACACCCCATGTGCTCCCTTGAGCCCTCTTCCTCTTGGCTTGGGGGGTTTTCGGCTTGTGTCCTAGGTGGTGTCATTTAGGGCCGCTTTTCGGTGCGTACCTCTTTAGAGTAGGCGCGTAGCGTTCTGGTGGGGGCGCTAGTGCCTTATGCTCTTTCCGACGGCGAGGCGCTTCCTTGCATGCCAATTGCACTATGTGGTCCATGACTACTACCATAGGGGGACCTGCAAAATGTGAACCAAGGATTAGGCCCTAAGGTAGGATAAAACTATTCGCATGGAAGGGATTATATAGTGGGTTATCAAGTGCATATGACGAGGAGGGGAGAGGTGAGGCATGTAGTGTTTGCTGTAGAGGGATTGCCCCCATGATTATCGTTTTTCCTCGAGCCATTAGCAGATATTGGCTTATGCTAAGTTGCATGGACTGGTTGTCATGGAGTGGGGCAGGGCTCATCCTCGGAAGGATAGACTAGAAAGGGGGAAAGATGTATAGAAAGAGACGGTACCCTGTCTACACCATCAAAGATTTGGTCAGGGCTTCCTATGGCAGTAATGAGGGTTACATGCCCTCCACCTGGAGGTGGGAATGGTCACACAACTTCTAAATGTGTGGTGAGAGGAGGCCCTGAGGATCTTAGCCTGTCAAACCCAACTCTTCTCCCTGCGCTTGACTATCATTGCTTGTGTGTATTGATATTGTCTATACAGGGTCACAAAATTCATTGTTTATTTATATACATAGTTATGAATCCATGTCACTTCATGAGGATAAAAGACAATTGTAGAACTCTGGATTGTACTGGAGTGTGGCACATGCATCTAGTACTCGTAGCAGCTTACTCAATAACGATAGATATTTTGCAACATCGAGTAGCATGGCACCTTGTCCAAGTCTAATGGCAACATGTAACTCCTCCTCAATGAGAATCTTATCAGCCAGAGAGCTCTCTTGGCTAGTTCCAGCTAAGTCCGTACCCCGAATGGCAATCAACACTCAAAAGGAAGTTGGTGCCACATAGGTTGGGTCCCTTTGAGATCGCCATTTGGCCAATCGCTCCTCTGAGACTATCATAATTTGGGCTCCTAGTTCGGCCATTGCAACGCAGCTTTCAAACCAACGTTTTTCAAATTGACTTTGACCCTCTGATTGTCGCTTTATCTACTCTATCTCTAAGAGATTTGGTTGGCAAAGCACATCATTAATGTTACAGTTAAGCATAGTTCATCGGCTTCCTCGTCAGAGATGAGTCGCATGCATTCATGTAGGAGCCTGTCATAGTGCTCGTCAAGATGTTCTTGCTCTTCTCAAGATAGGGGAAATGGCAAGTATTCTTCAAGCTGCTCTTTCGGGAATGCGCCCATGTCTTCCAAGACATAGACATGTGCGAACACTTTGAGCTTAGCATTCAACTCAGTTAAGCATTCTGCGACACTTCTATATTCAACGAGGGCTTGCTCGGTTGCTATCTCATGCAAGGTTCTAGGAGTTTGCCTAGGTTTTAGCATAGTTGGGGGCTCAAGCCTAGATGAGCAAGATTGGTCAATGCTAGGATTGCTTATGCTCTTGGGGTTTCCATGTTTCTTCTGAGGCTTTGTTATTGCATCATGGTTCTCCTTGGATGTGACTGGTATAAATTTTTCACCGTGTTGTGACAGCATTGTATCCACTCTTGATTGGTCAATGCGAGTTCTATTGTCGATGGATTGAGTGTTGCAAGCAACTATTGATGGTAACGACTGCTTTGATTTTTTAGAGCACACGGATGTATCTGAGGTTTCACCGCTATTAGGAGAGACATTAATGGATTCATTGTTGGATGGACTCAATGATTTATTCCTCAGCTCTTCAGCGCTCTTGGTCTCAATGTTCTTGGGGTCCACAACCACCTGTAACTGCTGTTGTTTTCGTTATTTTCTTCTCTTTTTCTTAGTCAATGAAGGTGCATAAATTAATGACTCAGGACCCTGAACTAGGTCAGCCGTTGATGTGCTTGGTTGGGCCTTAGCTTTCTCATTCTCTAGTGTGTCCTCATGGGGCATACCCGTGGCTTGCTGAATAGCCTCGCTAGGTTGTGAGGGTACAACTACCTCTCTTTTTGGAAAGTCTAGCTCTTCAGCCAATTCCCTTCTATTTAACTCCTCCATCCTAGTCTTTAAGCACTTTGGAAGTGCTGGAGTTGTCAAGGATGCTAGTTGCGGCACTCCTCCACAGGTGAACTGCTAAGGACACGTTCTACAAGGGGCATTGTCACGGTCATGGGTTGTGACTGTTGTGATCCCTAATTGGAAGTAGTAGTAGCTATTTCAGTGGACTGGCTACTGTTAGTAGATTGCAATATTAAGTCCCTAGGGCGATCGGAATTGGTCATGTCTTTTGTTGCCCGTTGAGCATTCACTTGTGTAGATCCAGCATGAGTTGATCTAGTCACATTAGGTTGCATAGGCATACCCTTGGGCCAAGAGCTACAGATGGTGTCATGTCCCACCTCTTGGACATTTGGAAGCTTAGATGGAGATAGAGATTGGGATTGAGCAGCTACACTTGATGACTATTGTTGTGCTTCCTGTGTCTGTTTAGGAAAAGAGGGTGTAGGAGACTTGGGACTCCTACGTGGCTCCGACATTGGTTGGAAGATTTGCTCGTGGCTGTTAGATGATTTTACCACTTGCTTTGTTGAGCATTTAACCTTGCTATGAGCAATGTTGTGCCTATGATGCTTGTTATCCTCTTGAGGAATCAAAGGCTCCTTAGGCACTAATGGATTTTGTGTATCCTCAATGATTACATCTAATATCTGCTTGTCAAGCACGCTAGGCTGAGGATCTACCCTTCAATTAGTCCCCTTTGGTTTCTTGATTTTGACTGTGAGGGGCTCGGTCACTCCAATGTTTTTGACTCGAGACTTGGTCTTTCGTTTAGATCTCCTCATACACTTCTTTGCTCTTGATACAATCTGGCCTTCAGTTGGCGAAGGAGGTTTAGCAGGGGGTTTTGGCACCCAAATTCATCGATTACCTGTGTAATATCCTTGAGCACGTAGCAATGCTTTGGATATCCATCATGGCATTCTGCTGACCCTCCATCGATGCCTTCGTCTATAAGGCTTGGGCTTCTTTTGGGGTCTTCTATGATATTTGTAAGTCAAAAGCCCGTCCTTGGCATTGTCTCCTGACCTTATTTTTTCAGTTGTGGCCTCACTCACTGGTTCTCGTTGTTCGACCTGTGCTTGTATCAATTCTTCCAACAAGTCCTTGCTCTCGTTAGTGGGCTTGACTGTTATGTCAGCACCTTCCTTGCCTTTCCCTCGAGGTTCGATGAGGTCACCCTTGCTAAAGGTTGTGACTATCCTCGCTCCTGGTAGTGTCAGGTGTATCCTCTGTGCTACATAGTTGGCCTCACACTTGGTCGCCCTTTTGAACGGTCTTCCTAGGAGGGTTTCCTTATCGTAATTAACACTATTTGGAGGAACATGAAATAGGATAGGCAAGCTTTTAATTTCAATTGTCGCAAGGATTTTGCACTTCCCTTTGAGTGCTTGTGGGTGTCCCCTGTAAGGGCTAAGATTTGTGTTAGTCAGTGTGAGCTCTGGTTGGCCTAGTAGGGTCCATGCTTCATAGGTCAAGATATTGAAATCTGTTCCTTTATCAATCAAAGCATTGATGGTGTGCTCTCTTTTTTCGCAGTGAGTTTAACCGTAAGATAAGCAGGTGGTACTTTGTCTTTGTCTTCCAAGTCTTAGCTTGTAAATTTAAGCCTTCTGGCAAATGCCCTTGAGTCCCCAACTGCACGACCAGATATGGATTCTCCACTGGTGTCTTGGATCGTCAGTGCAGTGCTATTCAAGGAGCATCTATCATCAAGATGGTCATATATAGTCATTCTCGCTGTTGTAGCTTGATGTTGTTGATTTTTGCTTTGACTAGATGCAATCCGAATGCAACACGTACATGTTTTTGCAGTGTGGTTTTTTTGCCCTTGTTGGCTAGATTGGCCCATTGAGGTTCTAGGGTCTCTGTTTGTCTCTGTTCGGGTATGGGCTTTTGGTTGCTCTTTTGCAAGTGAGAATCCATGCTCGTGTAGAGCCATTACTACACTAGGGTCTAATTTGGAGGACCTATCACGGTGCGTGTTTTCTCTCCAACCTACTTGGGGGAGGTGCAGAGGGGGCAAAGCTACTTGCTCTAAGTTTCAGCCCGATCGATCTATGATATGGTTTCAGCTCTATATGGTCTCTCGGTTAGTTTCACTGTCTTCAGGTTAAAATTTGAAAAAATCTAAATGCAGCCCAACAGGTTCGAATTGCAGGGGCCGGGAGCTTGATTCGGCCCCGAGCGCCGAATGAGAAAGGGCAGAATGTAACTGGTCCAAATGTCAAATTCGGCCAATCCGAGTCTGGTTGTTCGAGAGCCGAGTGGGCCGAGTCAAGTGGGCCAAGTCGGGTTGAGTTAGGTGGGCCGAGCCGGCAGGGCCGAGGGCCGAATGGCCGAGTGGTCCAAGGGCAGATTCTGGGACTCGGCCCAGAATTGCGGTCACTCGGATAGACCGAACGCGATGCGTTTTTTCGCCGGACTTCAAAAATTTTGTCGCACCAAGCGATGGAGGCTGTCCTATTGGTCGAGTAGCTCCATATCTAACCTATCATGCTGTGGAAGGTGTGGAATTACCTGGGCTGGGAAAATAACTCCCGGATGGCCAGATCAAAGCGGATCCACTCAATGAAGCTTTGTTCCTCTCTCCTGCTCTCCTGAAACCCTGCAATGCGCAATGTGGCCTTTCTTGCCACTCTTGGCCTCTTATCACCTTGTCCAGGTCTGCACTCACCTTAATCTTGCTTCCCTTACTAACATTTAACCCAAATTTTCATTTCTTGCCCTTCTTTTCCCTATTTCAGCCTGTTATATAGCAATAGAAAACCCTACTGTTTGCTCCAACGTTTTTCTCCTATCCTTTCCAAATGTAAGAAAAAACTGTAAGGAAAATACCTACACTACTCCATCATGCTTTCTCAAGTCCAAAATAACAAAAACCTACTTGCTAAGGAGATTGAATGCCTCTTCAAACTCCCTCGCTTTCTACCTATCTACCTCAAGCATCGGTTCGGGGAAAACCCTACTTCAATGCTCGATTCGAAACGCGCAAGCGCTCAAGGCTTGAATCTGTTGGTCCCGGCAACAGAACCAAAATGTGGGAGCTTTCACTCAATAGCCAAGACCCACGGACCGCTTATTGTTTCAAGCATTTCAAGCCGAGCACTAATGGCTACCTCTCACATAGCCAACGCGCCATCCATATCTACAGGTGTAGTGAGCTTACCTCCATGCCAATCAAGTTACCTCCTCTCCCGTGCACTCCGGTAGCTCCACGATCCAAGTGCAAGCTTCAAGCAAGCTCCATCCTCAAGCTCCACACTCCAAGCTCCATAGCTGCGAGAAAGTGAAGAGAAGAGAAGAGAAGAGAAGAGAAGAGGAGAAGATGGAGAGCTTCTCCTCCCCGGTCCCTCGCCCTCACACACCCACTCCTTCACACTCTCACACTCCCTCTCTCAAGCACAAGCTCAAGCAAGCAAGAAGAAGAAAAAGAAGAAGAAGAAAAAGAGGAGAGCCACTTTTTTCCACACACAAGAATGAGCTTCTCATTCACTTTTCAACTTTATATACAAAACCCTAAATCCATTTTGGGCGGTCATCCCCTTATCCCCTTTTTTACATGGCCGGCCGTGGCCTAGGCCCTTTTTCCCATTGTCCTCCTATCTTCCTAGCTTCCTTCCTACCGCCCATCTACCTTTACAAATTGCACGGGTGGTGCTCCTTAAATTAAATCATGATGCGCTTGCACTCTTTTACAAAAGTATTGACTTGCCCTTTTCCTTGTGCGTTTTTCTCCCTTATTTAGGACTTTTCTGTGCTTCTTGTGTTTCTAGATTTTCCTTATGTGCCTTTGTCTTCCGTTTCACTTTTCCTTGGCCTTTGTCTTCTGCTTTAGCTTTTTCAGATTTTCCACCTTGTTTGTCTACTGATTAACAGTTATGTATTAAAGCATGAAAGATTGGAGCCATGATTGGAAATGAAATGAAATCAATGCTAAAAATTGATCTAAAAGATCTAATCAATCTAAAGAGGTAATAATATATGATCTATGGTTTGTTAGAAGGCTAAATAAACCATTATCTCTCATCAACAATTGGATAAGCTTGAGCACTTGGATAAAGAGGTATTTTTGAGATTTAAAAGAGATGAAATACCTCTTTAAAGCTTGAAGAAGATGAATGATTTAAGAGAATCAAGCTTCATCGCCACCACTGATTGGAAAAGAATCCCCCATTCAATCCATAATGGTTTATAGTCCATGTACACCATGAATCAACCCATAAAATACTCGAAGATCATAAAAGCTTGAAATAGAAGTGCCTTCAACCTCCTTGCATGCTTGAAGATAAGAAATTCAAGCTCTTTAGAGAAAATTCTCAAAATGTAGCTCTATAATGCTTGAAGTGCTAAAATCCCCTTCAATGTATACAATCTTGAAGGTATTCCTACTCAATGCCTTCTTGAATAATGCCCTTTGTCTTTGATTGCAAGCATTCTTGATGAATCTTCAAGGATTTAGAAGAAATTTAACTATGCCTTGTTGTCCACGACATTTAGAGAAGAAGAAAGCTTGTGAAAGAGGGAAAATGGATCAATCTCAGCACAAATAATTGGAATTCTAGCTCTAATTAACTCCCATCAACCTTACTTAAATTACCTCAAGAATGGTTTGTTTCTTGGCCACAACTTTCTATCATATCCATTGTACCTCTAACTTGGTCTCCATGACCTAAACTTAGCTTTGACTTGGATGTCCTCCACACTTGAAAGCTCATTGGTCTTTGCACCTGTCCACTTCAAGCGTTGGACACCCTATCCTAGGGTAACTAAAATGTGACTGATTTGAGAGAGAAGTCTATGATGGTTAGATTGTGACCAAATGGATCAAAGACCGATCCTTTGATAGCACTTGTCAAGAAGAGGGCTAAGAGGGGAGAGAAAAGAGTGCTAAACAGAGAGAAAACATAAGAGAGAATGAGTGACAAGAAGAGAGAAAGACTAGAAAGTTAGGAGAGAGGTGAGAGAGGCCATGGAAATTGTAAATAAGAAGATAAGATGAATTAATAAACAATATAAAAATAATATCTCCGACTTAATGAAATTTATATATTTATCCTTTTTTATAACTATATATTTTTTAAAAACAACCTCATCTACAAAAATACTTTTTAGCATAATATAGTTTCAACTATGGAGAAGGGATTATTATATTTTCTCTTCACTATTTAATGTTTTAAACAACAAAATTATCTTAAACATTAATAAGAAATTTTTTGATGATTTTCAATATAAAAAATTAAAAAATATTTGCAAATTTTTTAAGAAAAAATTTTAAGCCTTGTTTTAATAAGATTTTTTTACTATTTTTTGAATATAGAAACATTAAAAATATTTATTTAAATATGTTAAAAAATTAACTAATTTTTAAATAGTCATTTTGATACTTTGTTAAAATGAAGCATTATAAGCGTACTCTACAACAGGTATTCAATCCATCTCTTTGGCTCATGACTGCAATAAGCTCAAAATCCTCCAAGACTTGATTTACCATTTCAGTTTGTCCATCGATTTTGTGGGTGATAGGCTATACTAAAACATACCTGAATCTCGATGACTTGGAAGAGACTAGACTAGAATTTGTTAGTAAAGAGAGTGTCATTTTGGAAGCCATGTAGTCAAAATATCTCCTATGAAGATTCTAGAAATATTTGAAGCTTTATGGATAGATTTTATTGGAATAGTACGAGCTACCTTAATAAGCATATCCACTATTACTAGGACAGAATTCCATGCTCATATATTCCCATTTCATCCTAGGAGTATCAAGGGGGTTAAACCATTTTAGTCTCAACCTTTGACAAGTGAAACATTGAGCTATGTATCTAAGGATTTCATTCTTGGCCAATACTAGCTTTTCCCAATTGCATTCAAAGTCTTAGCATATCCTTGATGTCTATCTATGGGGTTGTCATGAGCTTCTCTCAAATTTTTCTTTGTCATCTCCAAGAGGGTATTTCTTTTTTATGGTTACTTGATTTAAGCCATGATAGTTGGTGCAAAGCCTTTAAGTCCCATCCTTTCTCTTTTGAAAGAGCATGGGGGCACTCCAAGTTGAGTTGTTGAATTGGATAAACCCTTGCTCTAATAGTTACTTGAGCTATTCTTTTAATTTCGTAGCCTTTGGAATAGACATTTTGTAGGGTCTTTAGTTTAGTCCCTCTGAGATTAATTTAATATCATGATCCACATCTCGATTAGGAGGTAGTTCTGTTAGATCTTTGAAAAATAGGTCAACATATTCATTAAGCCATGAATGGTTCTTCAACATTCATAGGTGGGTTTTCCTTTTTTAATTTGATCAAATAAATCTCAAATAAATGCGTTGTTCCCTCAATGTTGTTCAATTTAGTAATTGTTCCTTGCCCACAGTGGTTTCTAGCCTGATTAGGGCCTAGCCTATCCATGCCTAAGAGATAGTCGTATGTTTCCAAGGATAGAACCTCAAAGTGTGCCTTTGTGTATTGATCTCCTAAGTGAAGTTCAATGTTTTTGACAGATTGATTTGAGTACATTTCTTTTCTTTCACTAGTTCAACTGTAAGTTTTCTACCCGGTTCAATATCTAATCATAATTTCTTAATGCACTTGGGAGACATGAAGGAATGGGTAGCACCGTAATCAACAATAATTTGAAAGAGTTTACCTTGGTGCTCTACACGACTTGAAGGGCATTCAGCCTCTTGATTATTGATGGCCACATGGATAGTGCCTCTCTCTAACTCCTTGTAGATGGCATGATCCTCTTTTTTTTCTTGTCTAGCAAGAAAACAAGCTTGGCCAAGTATCCCTTTTCCTGCTCCTTGTCCTCACCCTTGATTGTTGAAGTTTCCCCTGGCTGGAGGGTCACAAGGAGGGTTAGCATTGTTTATTCAAATGGGACATCAGGCTCTAAAGTGGCTTGGTTAGTTACATCTAAAGCAATAGGGATGGGCCTCTTGATTGGCATTTATAGGATAAGGATTATTGTTGTTGTTGTTGTTTTTGTTGGGTTGGAAGTTAGGCCCATTATTAACAAGGTTCAAGCAACTCCAATTTTGATTTCCAATTTGAAGATTAACCCTTGCTCTCTTTGGGTAGGGAAATCCATGGTTTGGAAAGTGTAGGATAACCAGAAAATTTCTCTTGGGAAGGGAATTTGTGAAGGGCTGAGCTCATAGTAGTGCATCTTTGAGGTCAAAAGGGTTTCATAGCCTTCAATTGCCCATTCAGTGTGGTGGATTTAGACCTTGATGGAAGTGAGGTACTTGTTGTATCATTGTCATTTTTGGAGCATACTTTAGGAGGGAAACAAAATGAGAGTACTAAACCACAATTAGAACTTGTTGTCGTAAGCTAAATTTTTGTCTATTTTATGGATTGATATGCTCGGAATATGTATCTTCATTAAACAACATCCTTAATTTGTTCTTAGGTTTGGGATGTCTTAGTAATAGCATTATTGTGACACCATTGGATTGTTATTCTCAAAATATGTATCTTCATTAAACAACATCCTTAATTTGTCCCTAGGTTTGGGATGTCTTGGTAATAGCATTATTGTGACACCATTGTTTCCATCATAGACGAGCTTCTCTAGTGAGATGTAGTCAAGTGATCATAGCCTGATTAACTACACTTGTCCGAGTCATGGAAAATTAGTCTTCCATTTTCTCAATCCATATCTTAGTGTTAGTTTCTATTTTCAATCCCTCATCATTAAACTCAAGTGGCTAACTTGCTTTAGTAGATACTTCTTTTCCTATTGATTGGCTAAGGAAATTGGTGGTGGGGGTACCTAAAATATTTAAATCAAAATTTAGATAAGATTATTCACATTATCAAAAACTCAAGTTTTATTACATTAGTATGTACTTCATGTAGCTATGAAAAAAGAGATTTTTGATACATTGGGTAAGGTTTTAGTCATGGAACTTGGCCATAAGTATTTCTTCATATACAAGGGATTTCTCATGAACTTCAAGAATTTGATAGTGATTTGGTTGTTTAGGGAATCCATTGATAATGTAATTATTTTTCTTGTGCCTACCAACGTGAGCTATTCTATGAGGAGGTAAGATGTCAGTTACTCGATCAAGATATATTGGATCTTGATAAATACTTTAGTCATTCACAGTTATAATGGTTTTGACTCATGATTCCTTGAACAAAAAGACCTTAACAAGTTTAAGTTCCTCCATCCATCGGATTCTTTCAAGATTGGTTTCAAGATAAGCAAGCCTCTTGGTGTTAATGAAGCAATAAACATTATGATGGGTTCATCACCTCTCTATATAATATCTGGGAGGGCAATAAAGAATCTATAAGTTCTTCATGAAGTCTTCTTGCCTAGTATAATCCAATGAGTGCAGGGTGGATTAATATATGCATGTAGTAGTAGGTAGAATTTTAGTACCAACCCATATACTATGTCCATTGTCGAGCATGAAATAATTGGTAATGGGGTGAAGCAAAGATCTAGCCCATCAATTGAAACATGTACTCTTACAAGGGTAGGCTACATTGCAACCCTACTTGGTATACCAAGGGAAATATAAAATGAAACTCCTCCTACGCAAGATATCAAGTATAAGAGAATATCATAATCCGTTTTTTCTTTAATAACTTTAGATATTTAGTCTTTTATAGCTTTGAATATTCCTTAAATTACCCATATCGTGTTTGAAAAGTATCCCCCTATTAAAAAGTATAAGTCATAAAAATTTTGGGTTACATACATTATTCAATTCTTTGAATGAAATTTTCTTTTATTTACCATGTATTAGTTAGCCTAAATTTATACTCTAATGGCAAATTGATAGTGATTTTGCTAGGCTTAACTGTGTACTTTCCAGGAGGATTTTTATTTACATCCATGACCAAGAGGGGGTAATCAAGGTGACTTAATATTTTTATGTTGGGGAGGAAAGAATTGTGAGGTCTCACTCCAATGCGATTAGGATTTCAACTCTTGTGAGTCATGAATACACAATGATTCTGACTGATCACTTGTTTAATTACAAGAATAAGGCTTCCAAACGTTTGGTTTTGAATAATCAAAACATTTCGACCAAGTTAAGTTCTTCAAGAATTCCAACTCTCTAAATATACTCTTGAAAGTAATCAAGGCAATGTTATGCCTAAAGTGGAAATTGTTGGGTCGACGAGCTGTAGTTTATATTGCTTGAAATATCTTGTGACCCAAAAGTTGGTTAAGACCCCTTTTAAAATTTTCAATTTTAGTCCATTGATTATCACACTCAATAACCTTAAAAATCCATATTTGACCATTTTAATATCATCATAATAGTGGAGGGTATTAAAATCTATGCTTTGATACCATGTGTAATGAACTCTAACCCTAAATCCTTAAGGAGTGTGGTTTGGTAGTTATCTAAGGACTCAATCCTAGTCATCACCATTTGATCTATCTTTGAGTATGCAAATTTAGGTGACTAGGTATTCTCTAGGTCTATCTCATAACAAAGTGTCCACCAGCCTCATCCCATGAGGATTGACCTATTCATTCCTAAAGATATAACTATGGTCTCTAGCAGCAATCTAATATTAAGCTTAAAACAAAAACATTTCATGAGGTAGGCAAGCACACAATTGGTTCAATGAGAGTGAGAAATAAGGGGGAGCTAAGCATCAACCCCTCTACTCATAAGGCATAGTCTCACATAAGCTCCTTAGAATCATGCTTAATTAGTTCTAGGATTGAGTTTAGAAAAGTCACACTGATCTGTCTTTTTTTAAGCCTTAGGGAAAGCCACTTAGCTCACTGAGTCCACCTGATCATAAGAAAGTCACACTTGTTTATCATTTTCTAAGCCTTGGGGAAAGCCACTCGGCTCACCAAGTCCACCTGACTGTAGGATGGTTGCATTAGAATACCATCCACTTGCTTCCCATAAGTGTCATGATTTAAACATGCATCCTACCACACTTTGATAACATATAAAAATAGCTTCATTAATTAATTTTTGCACAAGGTTCATTGACACACATTTTTTATACACACACTAAACAATCCATTGTGAAAACATAATTGTTAGATTTATTTTTAATTTATACAACTCTCTCCAAAGAGCAAACCAATCCACAATCAGATTACCACCCTTGCCCTGTTCATTCTAGGTCTTCTAATGCTCAACCATCTTGGGTTCATAATGGTTTCCTTTTCTATTTTAGGCTCGAGATTGTAATTGTAACTCAATTAAGAGCCCTATTGGTTCTCACCTGCTGTCGAATGTACCTAAGTAGTGATTAATTGCCTTAGGTAGTATATGTACACTCTAGGTGACGAGTATCTAAGGTAGGGCATCACAACTGATTCTTATCCAACTATTACAACCATGGACATAATTAGTATAATTCCGTTCATAGTTTAAAGCAACCATAATCAATTTCTAATTATTCTAATAATCATCTTTTCTAAAGAAAGTTATATCTAAAATTTCTCGTAAGTTGAAATTATCCAATAGATATTTTCTTATGATTTCATAATTCATCACTATGAATCTACTTCAAAATGAAATTTAACTTTGTACATTTGAACGTGCTTCCACATTTGATGTGTGTAAATCCACTTGATTTTTCATTTCCATATGTGAAAGTGTACTTTAATATTATATGCACATGAATATACTTTAATGGAATAACAAAGAATTTAAGCTAATTCTTTGCAGAAAGAACTATAAAGGAATGAAAGTTATACTATTTATCCTTTTTGCTAACTATATTTAAAAAATACATTATCTATGAAAATAAATTTTAAAAAATATATAATTTCAATTATGGATAAGAAATTATTTTTTATCTTTTTTCAATATTTAATGTTTTGAATAACCAAACTATGTTAAAAGTTAATGACTTTTTAATAATGGTTTCATATAAAGATATAAAATATAATTTATTTTCTAAATATTCATAAATTTTCACCTAATTATCTAATCTAGGCTTCATCATAATCATTAATCTAATAATATTTTTAATATATTTAAAGGGCTTTAAAATTTTAAGCTAGGCAGTTGTATTTTTAATCTTATCATATTGATTTTCTAAAAATTTGGCATTATTGTAGCTATACTTATAAATTAAGAAGGTGGATAATTTGAGGAATTTTTTGTTATAATAAATTAATCAATTATATTAATTAAAATTAAAGCTTTAGAATTTGAAAAAAAGTAGTCATACTTTAAAAAAAATTCAAAATTTGTGTATGATTATCGAAGTTTTAAAAATGCAAATTTTTAAAATGCTTTACCATATTTTATAAAATCAATAGTGAATTAAAAAATAAATTGGAATTATTTTTAAAAGATTGGAAATAATTATAAAAGTTTACCATTAATAGAAAAGTTAATTTTAAAGCCTCCTTAACAAGAATAATTTCAAAATAAATCATAGAGTATTTAGAATAATTCATTTTGATTTGAAATAAATGTTATAGACCAGTTGAAGTTGAATTTGAGTTGCTACATGGGCATATAAACTTGTGGATGAGTGGGCAAAGGTGAAAAAAAGAAGTCAATTTGCCTTTACCTGATTTAGGAAAATTGGGTGTGTTACATAACCCTATGTGTACATAAATGTGATTTGGACCTAAGATTAGGAGTGAACAAGTGTGCAGACATAAATGAACTTACAATCACACACACAAGGTAATCTAGCCTATGTGCACATGGGCTTGTGTGTACCTATGTGGAAGTGTATGAGTGACCTATGTATGCCTGAATGATCCACAAACACATGTGCCTATTTGAAAGTGATTATAAGTGTATGTGCATGAGTACTATGTGAAAAGTGGTTATGTAGGGAGTGGAAATATGTATACTAAATATGTATCACCAAGTGTGCAAGTGCCTATATGCTGAAGTATGTGGGTACTTGTGTGAACAAGTGCTAGTTTATGTGTGAGTGAAGTGTGTTTGGTATGTCTGAATGATTTTGGTGAATATGTGTGAACCAATGCACGTAATTATGTGTGAGTGTAGGTGGGTGTGTGAATGTGATGTATATGTGGGAGTGCAGTGTGTTCATATGTGTGACCAGCATTGAGATGACAAGCTCAACATGTGCAGACATTGATAATGGACCACATGGCCAAATGGGTCTATATGTCTACACTTAGCACATCGGTGGTCATTATGATCCTCACATGACCACTGACTTATCACTTATTATATTTAATTTGTTGCACTTACCTACATCTATACCAAAAATTGCATTTGCCACCACTAAATGGGGAGTCTTTGCATACATTATTGTGACGTTTGGGCTAATTAATGCACTTGCAACTTTCCAAAGGATCGTGTGCATTACCTTTAAGGATATGCTTAAGATGTGGGTTAAGGTGTTTGTAGACAATCTATGCGCCCATTCTAGATAGGAAAAGCACCCATCCACCTTAAGAAACTTTGACTTGTCTTTAAGAGATGTCTCTTCATCGACCTCATCGATCTTAAAATAAAAAATCACTGCCTTGCTTGACTCTTCATGTGCCTTGTACCTTTGAAGTTCTACTTTGGCTTCTCTTTTATGTTGCCCTCCTCTTCTTTCTAGTATAATCAATTATGCACTATTTGACTTAGTAGGCCACTTTCATTTATGTTGTATCTTATTTATACTTTATGTACATTGTATTTTGTGTGAAAGAAGAAGAAGAAACCAACAAGAAAATTTTTTGGCCTCCATCTCTTTTCTTGTATCCTTGAGTGAGCTTCCTCTTATGTGTACTATGGTGTGTGTTTGGCAGCAACTCAAGCAAGTCCCCCCACCATGCGATTCATGACAACCAATCTCGGGTAAGTTACTCATGAATATATGTGTGCATCATGTGGGTTCAAAATAAGGTATTTTTAAAATACCATTTTTATACATTTTTTACACACAAAAGGGTGTAATATAAGGGGTTTATTTACATATTAAATAGAAAAGGGTTACATTTTATTTAGGAAAAATTTACAGATAAGGATATTTATAAATAGTCATTGAACACACGTGATGTAGAGGATATACATATAGTAACTTCCCCAAGCAACCAATAGGGTAGACATATGTACCTATGTTATGTGTATGTGTGTGCGTGCGCATGCTTGAGAACACTACGTGTGGGGATCAGTGGTGGGGGCGACGAGCACAATTGGCCATGTAAGTGGAATCAATGACTAGAGTGATGTATTGAGTCTTTTGGAGTGGCTTGTGTGCACAATGGGGAGCTAGGAAGGATACTCAAGACAATTGGGCATCACCAAGTGTGCTAGTTGGAGGTCGAGAAGTTCTACTAATGGCTAAGACTAGGTCATTACTAGTTGTTAAGCAACACAGCTAGCTAGTGTTTATAGTGGGTGTAGACATGTGGTATTGTAGAAAGGTTGCATTTATATTTATACATATTGATAAGATGGCATGATGGAAATTCTTGTAAACCTTAGGGAAATTCGGATCCTCTGTATGAGATGTTATCATTCCCTGCTCTTTATGCAAATACTTTGTTCATGTGGAACTGTATACTCTCATTGTGAGTATTTTTAATGAGTGAATAGTTCTTGCAAGGTAGCAATGCTTTTTGACTTATGAGATCCAAACATTGTTTGGCACTTCTTACAAGGATAAGATGGGGCTTATCTTCTAACATACTCAATAGCTCCACTACTAGTTGAAGCTTCTCTTAACGGATGGAATCAAATATTTGATATCTTTGATGAATTTCTCCCTTGTAATGTTTCCCAACATACATAAAACCTTGTAGATGAACATCTTTGAGGCCGGATTGTGCATCATGCCTCCATAGCCAATGCGATTCAATATCTCTTGAGATATCTTTCATTGAAAAAGTGTTGTACGAAAATGTATTGTGCACATCAACACTTTCGAAGTGGTCAATAAAGTCTCCTTTCAACCTGTTTGCCATTCTAATCACTCCATTAGTGAAAGCTTTGTGCTCTTGGCTTGTGAGCACCCCCCTTTCCTTATGCTTTTCACTAGCATGTGCAACCTAAAAAAATACACATGGAATTGTATTAAATTTTTAACGAAATAACATATTCGTCTATTTTTAATTACTAATAACTATTTATTTTTAAATTTTTATTTGATACTTTTATGTTAATAAAGTATTCCTAGCCTATAAACTAATCATCCATGCAAGTTGATATTTCATAAGAAAACTAAGATATGTGTTAACTTTTAGGCACTACTTTCTAGGATATTTCTCACCTAAGTATGCTATATGAGATATATGTGAAATTGTACTAAAAATTATGAATCACTATGTTCTAAATGTGCTTTATAGAGAAACCTTCACTAAGAATGATGTTTCACTATATTCTATACATGCTTTATAGAGGAACCTTCATTTTGTTCTCTAGATGATACAATATGCATGTGCTTAATAGAGAAACCTTCATTAAGAATGATGTTTCACTATATTCTATACATGCTTTATAGAGGAACCTTCATTTTGTTCTCTAGATGATACAATATGCACGTGCATTGTATTGATCTAACATCTTCCCAATCACCTAAGATATTATTTTTCTAAGCGCTAATTCTTGAGATATTTCTATCCTTATAATATACTTTCTCAAATTCTAAACATATTGGTGTAGGATGCATGCAACTTGATACCAAGTATTACTATATGCACATATTTGTTTTTCTAATCTTAAACACATTGGTGTAGGGTACACCAAGATTGACACCAAAATTATTGTATACAAACAAATTCTAATCTATCGGTATTGCACTTGTGTAAGGGAGTATATCTTTCATACAAAACAATTTTCCCCTATGAAACATTCTTTGTATGAAAGATTAGTAATTATATGGTAAGTAACATATTATATAGATTATACATGCATATTGAACACCAAGTATTATACGGATTTTTATTGCTTTCAAATCTAAACACCAAAAGCAACAATTTCAAACCTAGTCTTTGAACACTAAAAGTAACAATTCTAAACCTAGTCTTTGAACACCAATCCATCAAGTCTCATAGTTTACATAATCAAAACATGGAAGATAATGAACAACCTATTTAGATTGCATTTCTTTTAACCTTTGCAAGTTAACATGCTCAAATCTTCTATGCCATAACTCAACCTCCTTCTCTTGTCCACGTCTAGTCTACATAGAGCTTTGTATGACAATAGTACTTTCATCCAATGCAAACAACCTGCCTTACTTTTGGTCATGTGCAATCAACTTGCTAGGCTTTCCATTTCTAAACTTCTCAATGAAATAGCCATATTTGTTGAACCTTACTTGTAGCCCTTAGTCAGATATTTTTTCAACAAAAGCTAAATTATTAGTGATCGTAGGCACATACAAAACATCTCCAAGCTTATTGTCTATCCCATCTTTAGTAACAAATGGAACACGACCAATGTGAGTGATCTTGTTCAATGTATCATCTTCCATAGCGACACACTCCTTACTTTGCATTCATTGCTTCCTATCAAACCATTTTGCATGATGTCTCATATGGTATATCTCTTGAGTTCAAAAACCAATCATCCTCTCTAGGGAGATGTATCATGCTACCAAGTATATGCTCCATAGTAAAAAGGTGAACTCAAGGTGATGAACCATCTCTAGAGACATACTAGGTGTCTCCATAACCATGTGCATAATGACCATACTAATCCTTTCATGACCTCTAGGCATAGTGTTCTATTTATGGTAGCATTGTTTTGCAACATGGCCAAATTGTCCATAGTAATGACAAGCACCATCTCTATGGGCCTAGACCATCCTCTACCTCTAGAAAAGGATCTCCCCTTGCCTCTAGGCATAAAGTATCCACACAAAAAAGAGCTACAATCATGAGCAAAGTTTTCTCCACGAATATATGAAGATCCTCTAGCTCTTGATCAATTACCACATCCTCTCTGATGGTAGAATACACTGTCTTGACTAGCATTCTTTCCATTGCTAGATGCATTAAGATCCAATTCTATTTCTTTAATAAGCAACAAGGCAATCAAATCTCAAAGTTAGGCATAGAACCACCTTTCATAGAAATAGAAGTGTCAAGGGAATTTTATGGAGGCCCAAGTCCATTGGAGGTAATAGAAACCAAGTCATCAACATCCACATGTGCATTAATACAAGCAAGGTCCTCTACAATCTGCTTAATCTTTGTGCCATAGTCATTGATGCTTTGATTCCCATGCCATACACCATCAAATCTTTGCTTTAGCCATATCTTCCTTGCCTTTGTGCAAGTGCCATATATCTTCTCAATAATCTCCCATGCATCTTTACATGTGCTAGCTTTTTTTATGTACAAGATCAAGGTCTCTAAAATGCATATGGATATCCAATTTAAAGCCTTCCTATTTTTACATACCCAATCTTTGTAGGTCCTTTTTTTGTTACTCGCGATGGGCTCATCAAGGATCCTAAGGCATCACCTCAAGGCATGTGTCTTCACCTATTATGAAGTCCCATAGATCTCTTCCCTTCAAAAAAATTTCCATGCAATAGGACAACACATTGTAGTTGTCTTTTATTAATTCGTCACCAAAAATTTGGATGATTTGGGCCATTTCTAACATTGATTATAGTAATTTTAGAAAACTAGTAATAGGCAGTGTGCCAAATCAATATTCAAGAGCACAAACAAGTCTCCAGCATCAGTCACTCAAATCCAAGACCAAAAATAATAAAAAATACCCAAAAAGCACATGCAAAATGGATTACAGTGATATGGCTATTAAACATGTGTCCAACTTCTATCAAATACATCCATACATCATATCACATGTCATACATTAGTTGTATAGCAAAAAATACTAAAATCGAAGCTCAAATAGTGTTAGTACAACCTAAAAAGTATCAAAATACAAGCCAAAAATGACAAATTACCCTAATTGGAAATTTTTGATAAAATTTCCCCTTCAAATGTCTCCCGAAAGTTGCACAGAAACAAACATTTTTTATTTTCAAAACAACTAGTTCTTCCTTTTGTAGTATGAACTCAAATCTATAAACTAGTTTGGAATTAACTAGTTCAACATGGCCCTAGTGTGAAATTAGTTCTGAAATTTCTAGTTCATTCAATCTCCAGTGCGAAAATAAGAGTCAAACCAGTTCAAGGTCATCAAGTGTGAAAAGGGATAAATGAGAGGGGGGGCTTATTAAAGCTTTAAGGGTATTTATAACCTTTCAATGGCTAATCAACTTAGATTGTGGCCTATTTTGGCCACATAGAATGATGTGAGGCTTCTGATATGCACTCACTGGGGTCATTCTCAATCAAAACACACTCATTCAATAGTCATTAAGGTTAGAGCTTAAGCTCTATGTTAGTCAATAAGAATGATTTTAAAAAATATCATTTTTCTCTTCTTTGTTTGTATCTAAACCCCTTTCTTATCTAGTAACTAGACCCTATGCTTCAAATCAAGCTACCCCTGTGCTTTGGGCACAAGAAAGCCCCTTGGTTAAGCTTAAGTAGCCCTTGAGCTTTCAACGTCTAATATATAGTTCAATCCAAAACCAAAAGCAACCAAACCATTGCTATAATACATTATTTGCAACCTTCAATGACTTTTTGAATAATGCACCCAAATCCAGCAATAATGCCTCAAAATCTGAACTTTAATAGGAATACCAATATCTGCACCTATTTTGAGTGGATTGGTTGAAGATTTCTACATGATTTGACAGCAAGCTTTGAATCTGATTTAGATCTCATTTCAACGTACTCCTCAATCTGATTATTCACTCTCGCCCTTCCACTTTGATACCAAATAAAAGGAATTGATTTAGATGTGCAACAGAAGGGGGATGACACAATATATGGAGACTCAATCCATCTTCTTCTCCTTCTTCTTCATTTTCTTCATGTACACAATGAGTGTCTCCCAAAATGGATAGATGCTTTGACTTTAGGATAATTTATATATAGCTTGTTTTTCATTTCATACCCCTTCACTTAGCCATAGTAGAAGCCTTCAACCATATGTCCACCTCTAACAATTCCATTATCCCACTCATCCTGTTGAGGCTCCTCTCGCTCAACCACCAAGACCCATGGACCACTTATTCCTTCAAGTGATTCAACCAAGCATTAATGGCCACCTCTCACATAGCTGACGCGCTATCCCTCTCTACGAGTGTAGTGAGCTTACCTTAATGCCCGATTGAGTTGCTTCCTCTCTCAAGCACTTTGATAGCTCCATAATTCATGATGCAAGCTCAAGCATCCTCAAGCCTCTTCCTCCAAGCTCTATCCTCCATAGCCACACATGAGACGAGAGAAGAGAAGAGAAGAGAGAAGAAGAAGAGAGGAGATGGTGGAGGGCTTCACCTCCAAGATCCCTCACCCTCACACAGTCACTCCCTCCCTCACTCACTCACACCCCCTCCCTCAAGCACTCACAAGCAAGCAAGAAAGCAAGAGAAGAGAAGGAGAGAAGAAGAAGAGTCCACTTTGCTACACACCAAAGAATGAGAGTTTCCATTAACTTTTTGGCTTATATACATGCCCTCTTTCCCTTGGGCGATCATTTTATCAACCATGGCCTAGGCCCTTTTTCCCTTTACTCTAACTTCCTAGCTTAGTCTTGCTGCTCGTCCATGGTTACAAATTGCACAGGAGGGAGCCTGGTGCTCTTTTACAAATATTTTGGTTGTGCCTTTATATTTAAAGGTGTGCCTTCTTGCTTTTGGCTTTTTTGCATCTTCCATGGTTGCGCCTTGGACTCTTGGTGGTTGTTTCCATGCTTTTAGATTTTTTTGGGCCCGTTCTCTTGTGAGGCACCTTTTCCTTTTTTTCACCTCACGCTTGTCCTTTTGATGCCTCTTTTTTGGCTTTCCTTGCTTTGCATTAAATATTACCCCCCTCCTACCCAAGTGCCAATTCCACGGCACTGCTAGGTGGTAAGTTGGTTGGTGGTGATGGGGTAGCTGGGTGGATTTTTGAGCCTTGGTTGAGGATGTGTTGGAGGGATTTATTATTGGAATTAAAGATGGTGTTGGAGTGAGTCCCTCCGGGGAGCTGGTTGTGGAGGAGGTCTGCCTTTAAAATTAAAAATTGTGTTGGGGAAAAACCTCGCCTTAAGGTTGGCCAGGGGTGGATCTACCCTTAAAATTAAAAATGGTTTTGGGCAGATCCTCCTTGGAGAAGCCAAAGATGGTGGACATGTCCTCAAGGTTGAGGATGCCATTGGACGGGTTTCCTTCATTGTGTTCTCACCTTGATGAGGTGCGATGTTAACCTATAAGACAAAGTTGTGCACTTCCTAAGGGGTGTGTCTGCCTTATCGTGGAGTGCATGGGACACATGCTTGTGAAACTGGGAGTTGGGTCAAACCTCAGGAAAGCCTCTGGTGTTGTCCCACACTTGAGGACCCAATTTGTGCATAAGGGAGGTGTGGTGCAGGTAGCTTAGGGTGACAGGTCTAACCATAGGCAATAGTTACCTTCCTAGGTATGTCCACCAGCCCTTGATGTGCCCTAAGCACGTGTGGTGGAGAATAAAAAAGGTTAGGGAGTTAGACACAGAGCCGACTGACCAAGGCCATCGGATGCACCTAACTTGAGAATCCCTAGGTGCAGTGACTGTGACCTATGTGCAACTTGATGTGTCTACGTGTGATTTCTCTTTTCATTTCCGTTCTTTGTTATTGCCGTTTTGCTTTTTACCTCCTTGTCTTTTATTTCTTTTTTCCTTATCTCTCGTCTCCTTCTTCTTCTTCATCATCATCATCTTTTTTTTTAATATAAGTTATATAGTCATGACAGAAGTTAGTCTTCGTCATCGGAGTGAGGTGGAGAAGGGGGCTTAATAGATTTGTTAAGGAATTGGCAGTTGTTAACCGATAGACGAACAAGGTGGAAAATCTGGAAAAGCTAAAGCACAAGACAAAGGCCACAAGGAAAATCTAGAAACACAAGAAGCGCAAAAAAGTCCTAAATAAGGGAGAAAGGCGTACAAGGAAAAGCGCAGGTCAATACTCTTGTAAAAGGGCACAAGCGCATCATGATTTAATTTAAGGAGCACCGTGCTCTCACCTGTGCAATTTGTAAAGGTAGATGGGTAGTAGGAAGGAAGCTAGGAAGATAGGAGGACAATGGGAAAAAGGGCCTAGGCCATAGCCGGCCATGTAAAAAAGGGGATAAGGGGATGACCGCCCAAAAGGGATTTAGGGTTTTGTATATAAAGTTGAAAAGTGAATGAGAAGCTCATTCTTGAGTGTGGCCAAAAGTGGTTCTCCTCTTTTTCTTCTTGTTCTTCTTCTTGCTTGCTTGAGCTTGTGCTTGAGAGAGGGAGTGTGAGAGTGTGAGGAAGTGAGTGTGTGAGGGTGAGGGACCGGGGAGGAGAAGCTCTCCATCTTCTCCTCTCTTCTCTTGTCTTGTCTTGCTCGTGGCTATGGAGCTCGGAGCATGGAGCTTGAGGATGGAGCTTGCTTGAAGCTTGCACTTGGATCGTGGAGCTATCGGAGTGCATGGGAGAGGAGGTAACTCGATCGGCATGGAGGTAAGCTCACTACACCCGTAGATATGGATGGCGTGTTAGCTATGTGAGAGGTAGCCATTAGTGCTCGGCTTGGAACACTTGAAACAATAAGCAATCCGTGGGTCTTGGTAGTTGAGCGAAAGCTCCCACATTTTGGTTCTGTTGTCGGGACCTACGGATTCAAGCCTTGAGCGCTTGCATGCTTTGAATTGAGCATGGAAGTAGGGTTTTCCCTGAACTGGTGCTTGAGATAGATAGGTAGGAAGTGAGGGAGTTTGAAGAGGTATTCGATCTCCTTAGCAAGTAGGTTTTTGGTTTTTTGGATTTGGAAAAGCATGTTGGAGTAGTGTAGGTATTTGCTTTGTGATTTGGATGCATTAGGGTAGGAAAAAACAAAAAAAGAGAAGAAAAACAAGCATCAAGGTTTCTACTGTCATAACAGGGCATGAGGGTTTGATTCGGTTGCCGATTTGCATTTTGGAGTTTATTGGCTATTCCAAGTGTATACAACTCTTCCCCTCCATCCATAGCTTTGATCTAGAGGTGTATGTGATAGGCCGTGACCTGAATCGTGTGATTCGAGTGATTTATCATTGCACCGGAAAAAATCCTGTCGCGCTCGGTTTGTCCGAGTGACAACGATTTTGGGCCGGATCCCAGAATCGGCCCTCGGCCCACTACCATGCTCGGACCACTTGACTCAGACCACTCGACTCAGATGCATTAAGATTTGGCCCTCGGACCGCTCGGCCATTCGGCCCTCGGCCCTACCAACTCGGCCCAACCCCACTTGGACAAGTTGACATTCGGCTTGGCCGAATTCACCACTCGGCCCACTTGACTCGGCCCACCTGACTCTGCTCTTGGCCCACTCAGCCTGCAGACAACCAGACTTGGACTAGCCGAATTTGACATTCGGACCAGTTACATTCGGCCCTTTCTACTCGGCCCTCGGGCGGTCCGAATCAGACACTCGGCCCCTACAATTTGGACCTGTTGGGCTGAATTTAGATTTTTTTTCAAATTTTAACATGTAGACCCTGAAACTGACCGAGAGACCATATAGAGCCGAAACCATATCATAGATTGATCACTGGGCTGAAACTTAGAGCAAGTAGTTCAAAATTTGGTTGTAAACGGTCCTCTGAATCGTGCATCGTGTTTACCGTAACGGCCCTACAGGCCGGGGGGGACTGCCCCCCAAACCCCCGCAGAGGGTTTGCCCCCTCCGCACCTCCCCTGAGTAGGTTGGAGAGAAAACGCGTGCTGTGACAAGTCCTGCAAAACAGACCCTAGTGTAATAATGGCTCTACATGAGCATGGATTCTCACTTGCAAAAGAGAAACCAAAAGCCCATACCCGAACAGAGACAAACATAGACCCTAGAACCTCAATGGGCCCATCTAGCCAACAAGGGCAAAAAGGCCACATTGCAAAAACACATACGTGTTGCATTCGGACTGCATCTAGTCAAAGCGGGAAGCAACAACATCAAGCTACAATAGCGAGAATGACTAGATATGACAGTCCTGACGATAGATGCTCCTTGAATAGCACGGCATTGACGATCCAAGACACCACTGGAGAATCCACATCTGGTCGTGCAGTTGGGGACTCAAGAGCATTTGTCAGAAGGCTTAAATTTACAAGCCAAGACCCAAAAGATGAAGACATAGTACCACTTGCTTATCTTAGGGTCAAACTCACCACGAAAAGAGAGTATAAAGGAGCAGATTTCAATATCTTGACCTATGAAGCATGGACCCTACTAGGCCAACTAGAGTTCACACCGACTAATGCAACTCTTAGCCCTTATGGGGGACACCCATAAGCACTCATAGGGAAGTGCAAAATCCTTGCAACAATTGAAACTGAAAGCTTGCCTATCCTATTTCACGTTCCTCCAAATAGTGCTAATTACGAGAAGGAAACCCTCCTAGGAAGACCCTTCAAAAGGGCGACTAAGTGTGAGGTCGACTATGTAGCACAGAGGATACACGTGACACTATCGGGTGTGAGGATAGTCACAACCTTTAGCAAGGGTGACCTCACCGAACCTCGAGGGAAAGGCAAGGAAGGTGCTGACATAACAACCAAGCCTACTGACGAGAGCAAGGACTTATTGGAAGAGGTGATACAAGCAGAGGTCGAACAACGAGAACCAATGAGTGAGGCCATGCCTAAAACAAGAAGGTCAAGAGACAATGCCAAGGACGGGCTTTGGACTTACAAATATCATAGAAGACCCCCAAAATAATCCCAAGCCTTATAGACGAAGGCATCGATGGAGGGTCAGCACAACGCCGCGATGGATATCCAAAGCGTTGCTACGTGCTCAAGGGTATTACGCAGGTAACCAGTGGATTTGGGTACCAAAACCCCCAGCTAAACCTCCTTTGTCAACTGAAGGCCACATCATATCAAGAGCAAAGAAGCGTAGGAGGAGATCTAAATGAAAAACCAAGTCTCAAGTCAAAAGCATTGGAGTGACCAAGCCCCTCATGGTCGAAATCAAGAAACCAAACGAGACCAATCGGAGGGTAGATCCTCACCCTAGTGTGCTTGACAAGCAGATATCAGATGTAATCATTGAGGATACGCAAAAGTCACTAGTGCCCAAGGAGCCTTTGATTCCCCAAGAGGATAACAAGCATCATAGGCACAACATTGCTCATGGCAAGGTTAAATGGTCAACAAAGCAAATGGTAAAATCGTCTAACATCCACGAGCAAATCTTCCAGCCAATGTCGGAGCCACTTAGGAGTCCCAAATCTCCTACACCCTCTTTCCCTAAACAGACACAGGAAGCACAACAAGAGTCATTAAGTGTAGCTGCTCAATCCCAATCTCTATCTCCATCTAAGCTTCCAAATGTCCAAGAGGTGGGACATGACACCATCCTAGCTCTCGGCCCAAAGGATATGCATGTGCAACCTAATGTGACTAGATCAACTCATGCTGGATCTACACAAGTGAATGCTCAAAGGGCAATAAAAGACATGACCACTTCCGATCACCCTACGGACTTGACACTGCAATCTACTAAGAGTAGCCAGTCCACTGAAATAGCTCCTACTTCTTCCACTCAGGGATCACGGCAGTCACATCCCTTGGCCGTGACAACGCCCCTTGCGGAACGTGTCCTTAGCAGGTCACCTGTGGAGGAGGTGCCACAACCAGCATCCTTGACAACTCAAGCACTTCCAAAGTGCTCAAAGCCTAAGCTGGAGGAGTTAAACAGAAGGAAATTTACTGAAGATCTAGACTCTCCAAAAAGAGAGGTAGTTGTACCCTCACAACCTAGCGAGGCTATTCAGCAGGCCACGGTTATGCCCCATGTGGACACACCAAAGAAAGAGAATGCTGAGGCAACGATGACCTAGTTCAAGTTCCCGAGTCTTCAAGGGATACACCTCGATTGCCTAAGAAAAAGAAGAGAAAAGAAAGAAAACAACAATGGCAGTTGCAAGTGGCTGTAGACCCCAAGAATATTGAAACCAAGAGTGCCGAAGAGCTAAGGAATAAAGCATCGAGACCATCCACCAATGAACCCATTGATGTCTCTCCTAATAGCGGTGAAACCTCAGACACATCCGTGTGCTCTAAAAA
The DNA here is from genome assembly GCF_053477565.2 of Lygodium microphyllum. NCBI lineage: Eukaryota > Viridiplantae > Streptophyta > Polypodiopsida > Schizaeales > Lygodiaceae > Lygodium > Lygodium microphyllum. The sequence goes on from NC_141151.1 coordinate 82,043,280, forward strand.
ATCAATCCAATCGTTACCATCAACGGTTGCTTGCAATACCCAATCCACCGACAACAGAACTCACATTAACCAATCAAGAGTGGATACAATGCTATCACAACAGGGTGACAAATCTATACCAATCACATCTGAGGAGAACCATGAGGCAATAATGAAGCCTCAGGAGAAACATGGAAACCTCGAGAGCATAAGAAATCCTAGCATTGACCAATCTTGCTCATTTAGGCCTGAGCCCCCAGCTATGCTAAAGCCTAGGCAAACTCCTAGAACCTTGCATGAGATAGCAATCGAGTAAGCCCTCATTGAACATAGAAGTGTCGTAGAATGCTCAATTGAATTGGATGCTAAGCTCAAGGTCTTCGCACATGTCTACGTCCTTGCGGACATAGGCACATTCCCTAAGGAGCAACTTGGAGAATACTTGCCATTTTTCCTATCCTGGGAAGAGCAAGAACATCTTAACGAGCACTATGACAGGCTCTTGCATGAACGCATGCGACTCATCTCTGACGAGGAAGTCGACGAACTACGCTTAACTGTAACATTAAATTATGTGCTCTACCAACCAAATCTCTTAGAGATAGAGCAACTAAAGCGACAATTGGAGAGTCAAAGTCAATTTGAGAAATGTAGGTTTGAAAACCGTGTTGCAATGGCCAAACTAGGAGCCCAAGAAGAGCGATTAGCCAAATGGCGGTCTCAAAGAGACCCAACCTACGTGGCACCAACTTCCTTTTGAGTGCTGACTGCCATTCGGGGTACGGACTTAGCTAGAACTAGCCAAGAGAACTCTCTGGCTGATAAGGTTCTCATTGAGGAGGAGCTACATGTTGCAAGTAGACTCGGACAAGGTACCATGATACTTGACGTTGCAAAATACTTGATGTTATTAAGAAGGCTACCACGAGCACTGGATGCATGTGCCACACTCCAGTACAATCCCGAGTTCTACAATTGGTTTTTATCCTCGTGAAGTGATATGGATTCGTAAATATGTATATAAATAAACAATAATGTTGTGACCCTATATAGATAAGATCAACACACACAAGCAATGATAGTCAAGCGCAGGGAGAAGAGTTGGGTTTGACAGGTTGAGCTCCTCAGGTCCTCCTCTCACCACACACTGAGAAGTCGTGTGACCATTTCCACCTACAGGAGGAGGGCATGCAACCCTCATTATCACCATACGAAGCTCTGACCAACATCTCTGATGGTGTAGATGGGGCACCATCCCTTTCTGTACACCTTTCCCCTTTTTTGGTCTATCCTTCCAGGGATGAGCCCTGCTCCACTCCATGACAACCAGTCCATGCAACTTAGCATAAGCCAAGATCTGCTAATGGCTGGAGGCAAAATGAACACCATCATGGGGGCCATCCCTCTACAACAAACACTACATGCCTCGCCTCTCCCCTCCTCATCATATGCGCTTGATAACCCACTGTATAATCCCATCCATGCGAATAGTTTTATCATGTATCAAGGCCTAATCCTTGGTTCGCATTTTGCAGGTCCCCCTATGGTAGCCGACATGGAGCACCCAGTGCAGCTAGCTTGCAAGGACGCTATCCGTCGTCGAAGGGAGCATGCAGCACAAGCTCCTCCGCCGAAACGCTACATACCTATCCTTAAAAGGTGTGCAAAGAAACGTGGCCCCAAGCAACACCGCCCCCAATGTAGGCCAAAAAATCCCCAGGCCAAGGGAATAGAAGCTCAAAGGAGCACACGGGGCATGGCAACACCGGTTGTGCGGGCCCCCACCAGATACTCGGGCACTAGTGCTCGAAAGAGGAGAGGGCAGCTCGAGACAAGCAAGAACTCGATACATTGTTCAAAAGCATCCTAGAAATAGTTGCGGACAGGGACTACGTCATTTGGGTCCCAGCCAATATCTTTCCTGCCCAACCTCACAGGAGCCCCTCACCGCAACAGAGCCTCACTCGCCCATCACCCGGACTCGCCCCACCTCAATGCTACTTGGCCATGACTTTTTGTCTCTAAAGGGTTAAGTGCTGACATGTTCCCCAATTGTACAAACTTTTCATATTTGCGTTTAATGTATTTCACATCTTTAGCAAAAGAAAAAGATAATCAAGTGCAGGTGATAAGTATCTAAGCCAACATCATGGAATTCAGATAAGTGATGTCTCCTTGCGTTGCATTGGTTTATTAGAGTTGCAGCATATGCCATGCATGTACTCTCATGAAGTGACAAGTGGATGCAGGATGAGGCAGGTCTTTGTGCGAAAGTGTTTAATGCCCAAGTCACCGCAAGACCACCGACCCTACAAAGAGCCGTGACAAAGCCAGGCTGCCGAAAGCAAAAATCACCCATGCGAGTGCCCACATCGCATGGCCCAATGCATGATCTTAACTACTTCCTCTTTCTGGGTTACACTCTGCACCGGGCACTCACGGCAGCTGTTACCCCAATTGTACCAACATCGCACGTTTCAAAGAGGGTTGCAATATCTTAAGTGTATCTCCCCATCTCAATGACTGCTTCTCTAACAACGAGGCTAGGGCACAATCATCACTGTAATATCCATTTCCTGAGCCTTCAAAGCTTGACATTTTCCAACCCATTGAAAGGCTGATAGCCTCAACATATTGCAATGGTTGTACTCAAGCAAGTCCAAAAAAAAAAGAAAGAAAGAAAGAAAGAAAGAAAGAAAAAAGAACAAGAAAAAGAAACGAAAAAGAAAATGGAAAAGGAAAAAGAAAAGAAAAGAAGAAAAAGATACGAAGCACCCACGATCACAACACTGCACCTAGGGGTCCTCAAATTAGGCATGTCCAGTGGCCTTGGTTAGCTGGCTCCATCCCTAGTCCCCTAGCCTTTTAGCATCACCCACAATTGTTCAGGGCACATCAAGGGTAGGACATACCTAGGGAGCTTGTCTCTCCTATGGATAGACATGTCACCCTGACCCATTCGCACAATTCCCTCTTGCACTCTACCTTAATACCATTGCAATCAATTGTGGTAAGCACCGCACGAATGGCCATGAAAAGTACACCGTCCTCATCAAACAAGTCCAATAGCTTCCAGCTCTACCGAAAGTACGGTGTCCCTATGTTCAATTATGCTACATCATGTAGTCACAATGCAAAGGATGTCTCATACACCTTCACATGTACTTGCATTGTGGGAGAGAAGGAAGGAGTCTCACTTGTATCTGCGCTCAGCTTCACATTCTGCTCCAAAGGAACTGAAATAGGCTTACAGCCTGTCATCCCATATTTGGACAGCATGTCCAATCCATACTGCCTCTGCAAGAGCTGTATCCCACTTGGTGATCTAATCACCTCAATGCCCAAGAAATAACGCAGCTCTCCCAAATCCTTCATCTCAAACTTCTGCTTCAATAGCATTTTCACATGAAGGATATCTTCATCACTGTCACCTGTCATAATCAAATCATCAACATAAATGACAAGTAGCATAATACCTTTCTCTGTTTTTCTCACATAAAGTGAGAAATCTGCCTTGGAAATCTGAAAGCCAATAGTGACAAGATACTGTCCTATCTTGTCAGACCATGCTCTAGGTGCTTGCTTCAAGCCATACAAGGCTTTCTTCAACCTGCAAACAAACTCAAGATGAACATCATGCACATAACCTGCTGGCTGCTCCATATAGACCTCTTCTTGCAAGTCACCATGCAAGAAGGCATTCTTTACATCCATTTGATGTAAAGACCATTTCTTTGATGCAGCCATAGTAATGACTGCTCTTACGGTTGCCATCCTTGCAACCGGACTGAATGTTTCTTCATAGTCAATGCCATATGTTTGTGCATACCCCTTGACTACTAATCTTGCCTTGTATCTGTTCACAGAACCATCTGCATTGTGCTTCACTTTATAAACCCACTTACAGCCAATTGCATTCTTACCTTTAGGCAAAGGTACCAATTCCCATGTAGCATTTGCTTCCAAGGCATCCATTTCTTCATCCATGGCTTTCTCCCATTTTTCTTTTCCCATGGCTTGCTCAAAAGAAGTGGGTTCTGGTTCATGTATCACTTTGACCATATATGCATAGTGAATGGCTGTAAATCCATCATATTTCAGCCTATCCACAGGATACCTAGCTCTCGTAGACCTGCACAAAGTAGGTTCACTCCCAGGTGCTCTCAAAACATCCCTATTTTTCCTTACTCCAGGTGTAACAATAGAAGGAATACCCAACTCATCATCAATGCTCTGTTCTGAGCCACTGGATTCACCATCCACAAAAGAGTGACCTGCATTCACATCAAACATGGGCTGATCTACCTTCTCTTTTCCTTTTCGTGATACCTGCATACCACTATCTGCATTGCTTTGAGAAGATTCTCTTGATCTCAATCTGCCTGTCCATGGCAAAGAATGTGAACCACTGCTAGAGGGTGCTCCAGGTCCACTAATATTTTGTGACTGCTGCTGTGAATTCTATGCAGCATTACCATTTTGTGCATCTACATCATCAATCACATTTACTGGTTTATACCAGCTACTCATCTCATCAAAAATAACATCTCTGCTCACTGTAAACTTACGAGTAGAAGGGTTATAGCATCTATACCCTTTTTGCTGCAGAGAGTAACCAATAAAGATGCACTTCTCAGCTTTTGGATCCAACTTGGATCTCAACTCATCTGGCACATGTACATAGGCAATGCAACCAAAAATTTTCAAATGAGAAATATCTAGTTTCCTACCAGTATACCTCTCCTCTGGAGTCACCCCATGTATTGCTGCAGTGGGAGTCCTATTCATTATACAGACTGTTGTAGCAACTACTTCAGCCCAATAAAAATCTGGCAGGTCTTTTTCATTGAGCATGGCACGAGATACCTCTCCAATATGCATGTTTTTCCTTTCTACAATTCCATTTTGTTGTGGGGTATGACTGCATGAATATTGCTGCTTTATGCCATGCTCCTGCAGGAACCTTGCAAACTCATTTGAGAGGTACTCTCCCCCTCCATCTGACCTTAGGCATTTTATTTGCAGGCCTGTTTCTTTTTCAACCATAGCTTTAAGAGTTTTGAAATGCCCAAAAACTTCACTTTTCTTTTTCATAAAATACACCCAAACTTTTCTGCTATAGTCATCAATAAAAGTGACAAAATAATGACAGCCTCCAAGAGATGCAGCTTTAGTAGTCCACACATCAGAGTGGATTAATTCCAATGGCTTCTTACTCTCTTGAACATGTCTAGGAAATGGTTTCCTTGCCTGTTTTCCAAACTGATACGCTTCACATACCTTATGCATTTCTGCAACCTTGAATTTAGGCAATCCTGCAACAATGTTTTGGGCCTGCATTGATTTAAGTCGCTGTACATTAACATGACCAATGCGTTTATGCCAGATATCAATATCTGCAACTACACCGGTCCCATGTGCAAACATTGCTGCACTCAATTCAGGCATGTCTCCATCCAATGTAAACATTCTGCCCTTCTTCTTTCCTTTTGCTATCAAGCGACCTTTATTTTTCATATCCTCAACAAAGCATCCATGAGGATTAAATCTGACCTGCAAGCCCTGCTCAACCATTTGACCAACAGAAACCAGATTCTTGGTGATATTCGGGACATGAAATACATCGGACAGGTATTTCTTTTTCCCATCCTGCATAGACAAGGGAATTTTTCCAATCTGCACAATAGGATGTGCAGTATCATCACCAGTCTCCACAAATCCTGGTTTTTCCATTTTCCTTGCATCCTCCATCCATTCTGCATGACCTGTCATGTGGTTTGATGCACCTGAGTCAACATACCATACATCATTGCTTTCTTCTGCACTTGTCACAGAATTGTTCATGTGCTGTACCATGAACAAATGCTCATTTCTGTCATCACCCTGTCTACTAGAAGATGCATAATTTCCTTGTTGCAGTTTTCCATTCATGATGTCATTCTGCTTTTTATAGCAGTCTTTAGCCATATGACCCATTTTACCACAGTAGTAGCATTCAACATTACTGTTTGCATTTTGACCTCTTTGCCATCCACCACGTCCTCCTCCATAGGACTGGTTTTCTTGAGTTTGCTGCATATTCTGATTTCTACCACGGCCTCCAAATCGGCCTCCTCTACCTCTGCCTCTATCTTTTCCAGCATTTGAGTAGAAGACAGCTTCTTTTGAAGTTCCTCCTGAAGAAGATGCACCACCATTTCTCTGCTCCTCAAAAATTAGAAGAGCAATCAACTCCTCAAAATCAGGAAATCTTTCACGGACGGAAATGGATGTCCGAAACTGCGCATAATCCTTTCCTAGACCATTCAAGGTCACAGAAACTAAATCATCATCTTCCACTGGCGACCCAATGGAAGCAAGTGCATCTGCAATCTTCTTCACCTTCATGTGGTAGTCATTGATGCTCATATTTTCTCTTTACACATTGTGCAACTCTTGCTTGAGCTGCATTTTCATGGCTTGCGTATTTGTGCTATACATCTTTGATAGAGTATCCCATGCCTCCTTTGGCGTACTTGCATCCTGAATATGCACAATCATAGAGTCTGAAATGCTGATAGACAGCCAGTACATAACTTTCCTGGCTCTCTCATGCCATGCTTTGAATGCCTGCATTTGCTGTTGATTGGGAACATCAGGAAGAACTGGTTCTTCTTCATTTCCTGCAACAAATTCCCAATATCCTTTTCCCATAAGGAAATTCGTCATTCTAAACTTCCATGCCTGAAAGTTGTTCTTGTCAAGCTTTTCAATGACAATCTGTGAAAGAGAATCAGATGCCATTACAGAATACTGCAAAAAATTCTGTCACTGCAAAAAACACAGCTTCACCCTCACAAGGGCAAATCTGCAAAACTGGCGAAAGTGGTATTTGACCACACAGTCACTTCCTAGTGACGATTTTGCATAAACAGGAACCAAGGATGATTCTGAAACTCCCAATGTCTCTGCGCACAAGCATACGATGCAATTTCTACAGTAACTTTTCACCGACCTGTAGAACAGTGGTCGCACAGCATAAAATAGGGTCTTTTCCTGAGTGCGTGCAGAAAACTTCCGCCTTCTAAACAGGCCCCGAAATGGCCTCAAATCAAAAAAACAAGGTCGCCGAGGGCTAAAGCCCCATCCCGCAGCATATACTGCCCTCTTGCTTCACCGCGAAGGGCGTCTCAACCTGAGACAATGCACTCTTGCAATTTCCAGCTGTGCTACCTGCAGAGATCTGCTCCCAAAACAAAAAATGAAAGCAACACTGCTCCTCTTACCAGACCACCGCGAGCTTGGCTTGCTTTCTTGAGCTCCTTACCACGAACAAGGCTCTGATACCATGTCAAGATTGTGGGAGAGAAGGAAGGAGTCTCACTTGTAGCTTTCTTGCTTGCACAATGGGGGAAGACACACAAGGGTGGAGGCTGAAAACAGTTTTCCTCTTCTTAGTTGTGTAAGCCAAAAGAACTCTATTACAAAGAAAATAGAAGAACCCTATATGGGTCTCAAAACCAAACTCAACTAACTAAGGTGGCATACTAACTGAGCCATGAACTAGAGTAGATAAGGATAGCTATCATGTAGCTATTATTCATCGGCGGTGTACCAACCGCGTCTACAACTGACAAGTCGGTGACATAAGTACTCAACGGTCACCCTGGCGTATCACGAGTGGAGCTCGATATCTCAACACTTCTTCTCAACAGGGACAACTTTGCTTCATCCACATATTGTTACGAGAAACCAGCGTGCGGTCTTCTAGCTACGTAATATCTAAGTATGCACGAGCACTCACATAATATCTGCACCGAAATATATACACAGTTTGGGTCCTCAAGTGCAAGACAATACTCTCAGCTTGCTTAGAGTTTGACCTGTCTCCCAAACTAATTGAACTATGTTTTGTGCACGATAGAGAAGACTAGCACTACCGCTAGGGAGAGACCACCTATGAGAGGTTTTCAATTTCAGGTATTGAAGACTCCAACGAAAGTATTGTTCGCTCTTCATCGACATCCAACTCTGAATTCTTATCCTTTATCATCATGCAAGCCCATCAAGAATTGTCATGTGTAGAATCCCCAACAAACCAACACTTGTGCTGGCCATCAGTGCAATCCCCAACAAAGAACAACCCTACCACCAACTCCAACAACCCTACCAACAGCCACCTAGGCCATCAACATGCCGCCAACGACCTTCCTCCACACCACCACCAACACTCCTCCATGGCAGCCACCAATGTCCCTTCCACCCACATCTTTAGTGCATGCCAAAGCCTATTATCTACGACGGTGAGTGCTATGGGACTAGCACTCATCTAGGTGGGGGGGTAATGTTAATCGGTAGACAAACAAGGTGGAAATTTTGGAAAAGCTAAAGCACAAGACAAAGGCCATAAGGAAAATCTAGATACACAAGAAGCACAAAAAAGTCCTAAATAAGGGAGAAAGGCGCACAAGGAAAAGCGCAAGTCAATACTCTTGTAAAAGGGTGCAAGCGCATCATGATTTAATTTAAGGAGCGTCGGGCTCTCACCCGTGCAATTTGTAAAGGTAGATGGGTGGTAGGAAGGAAGCCAGGAAGATAGGAGGACAATGGGAAAAAGGGCCTAGGCCACGGCCGGCCATGTAAAAAAGGGGATAAGGGGATGACTGCCCAAAAGGGATTTAGGTTTTTGTATATAAAGTTGAAAAGTGAATGAGAAGCTCATTCTTGTGTGTGGCCAAAAGTGGCTCTCCTCTTCTCCTTCTTCTTCTTCTTCTTGCTTTCTTGAGCTTGTGCTTGAGAGAGGGAGTGTGAGAGTGTGAGGAAGTGAGTGTGTGAGGGTGAGGGACCAGGGAGGAGAAGCTCTCCATCTTCTCCTCTCTTCTTCTCTTCTCTTCTTTTCTCTTGTATTGCTTGTGGCTATGGATCTCCGAGCGTGGAGCTTGAGGATGGAGCTTGCTTGAAGCTTGCACTTGGATCGTGGAGCTACCAGAGTGTGCGAGAGAGGAGGTAACTCGATCGGCATGGAGGTAAGCTCACTGCACTCGTAGATATGGATAGCGCGTCGACTATGTGAGAGGTAGTCATTACTGCTCGGTTTGGAACGCTTGAAACAATAAGTGGTCCGTGGGTCTTGGCGGTTGAGCGAAAGCTCCCACAACAGCTTTGGAGATACCCCTTGAAGTTTAGGTGGCGGACTTGAAGGGTGGTGGTGGAGAGGAATGGATGATTGCAGCGGGTTGAAGCGGCTATCATTCATATCCTCTAGAAGAGCTAAGCAAAATGAAGGTAGTAGAGCAGCTCGCATCATTAGTTGAACCATCGCGCAACTATCTATAGCATTAGGATCAAAATGGAGGACTAGGAGGCTGCACTCCTATGAAGTGGGGTCTTGCCTAAGGAGTATCCTAAGCAATCTAAGGTAATTACAAGTAGTAATATATGCGGGGTCATGTCATGAAGAGAATTTTTTGGTGAAGTGGATTAGGATATCATACAAATTTTTTGATGTGAAGACGAGGGCATCTTCATATGTAGTACAATGTGGATTATAAATTATTGGAAAATCATAGCAGCCATGGACATTGGAGTCAAAATCCACTCCTACCCTTCGAGGGTAGGGTATAAAAGTTAGGTCGTTCCTCTCGAAGGGTTGAGTGTTGCAAAAGGCCATATCCAAGTATCCATGTTGGTGTCACAGACCCTTCTTTTCCATGTAGGTTGGCATTCATAGCCTGGCACAGACCTTGGCACTTCAAAAACTATATTTTTCCAAAATGCGGCATCTTTAGTGCCCCATAGTTTTGGGTTCTACTCTCTCTCCTCCAGAAACTTCTATCTAAGACTACCTCCAATGTTAATCACCTCCTCCACCACCTTGATGGGCAAAACCCTACGTAGTGTAGTGGGAAATTGGAAGTTAAAGTCAAAGGGGATCCTGGCTGTTTCTTGCCTCTCCTAGATTACAAGGTCGGTGTGGAAGCTTGTTGGGGAATCATCCTCACATGGTGGAATAGGTGCCTGGGGTGCCCTCACTCCCTTGGCATTCCATTTTCTTCTTGTTTCCTCCACCATTTGTTTTCTTCTTTCCCTTAGCGCCACCTTTCTGTTGAGATATCGAGCTCCACTCGTGATACGCCAGGGTGACCGTTGTGTATTTATGTCACCGACTTGTCAGTTGCAGACGCGGTTGGTACACCGCCCATGAATAATAGCTACATGATAGCTATCCTTATCTACTCTAGTTCGTGGCTTAGTTAGTATGCCACCTTAGTTAGTTGAGTTTGGTTTGACACCCATATATAGGGTTCTTCTATTTCTTTGTATGTGAGTTCTTTTGGCTTACACAACTAAGAAGAGGAAAACTGTTTTCAGCCTCCACCCTTGTGTGTATTCCCCCATTGTGCAAGCAAGAAAGCTAAAAGAGAGACTCCTTCCTTCTCTCCCACAATCTTGACATGGTATCAGAGCCTTGTTCGTGGTAAGGAGCTCAAGAAAGCAAGCCAAGCTCGCGGTGGTCTGGTAAGAGGAGCAGTGTTGCTTTCATTTTCTGTTTTGGGAGCAGATCTCTGCAGGTAGCACAGCTGGAAATTGCAAGAGTGCATTGTCTCAGGTTGAGACGCCCTTCGCGGTGAAGCAAGAGGGCAGTATATGCTGCGGGCAAGGGCTTTAGCCCTTGACGACCTTGTTTGTTTTATTTGAGGCCATTTCGGGGCCTGTTTAGAAGGCGGAAGTTTTCTGCACGCACTCAGGAAAAGACCCTATTTTATGCTGTGCGACCACTGTTCTACAGGTCGGTGAAAAGTTACTGTAGAAATTGCATCGTATGCTTGTGCGCAGAGACATTGGGAGTTTCAGAATCATCCTTGGTTCCTGTTTATGCAAAATCTTCACTAGAAAGTGACTGTGTGGTCAAATACCACTTTCGCCAGTTTTGCAGATTTGCCCTTGTGAGGGTGAAGCTGTGTTTTTTGCAGTGACAGAATTTTTTGCAGTATTCTATAATGGCGTCTGATTCTCTTTCACAGATTGTCACTAAAAAGCTTGACAAGAACAACTTCCAGGCATGGAAGTTTAGAATGACGAATTTCCTTATGGGAAAAGGATATTGGGAATTTGTTGCAAGAAATGAAGAAGAACCAGTTCTTCCTGATGTTCCCAATCAACAGCAAATGCAGGCATTCAAAGCATGGCATGAGAGAGCCAGGAAAGTTATGTACTGGCTGTCTATCAGTATTTCAGACTCTATGATTGTGCATATTCAGGATGCAAGTACGCTAAAGGAGGCATGGGATACTTTGTCAAAAATGTATAGCACAAATACGCAAGCCAGGAAAATGCAGCTCAAGCAAGAGTTGCATAATGTGCAAAGAGAAAATATGAGCATCAATGACTACCACATGAAGGTGAAGAAGATTGCAGATGCACTTGCTTCCATTGGGTCGCCAGTGGAAGATGATGATTTAGTTTCTATGACCTTGAATGGTCTAGGAAAGGATTATGCACAGTTTCGGACATCCATTTCAGTTCGTGAAAGATTTCCTGATTTTGAGGAGCTGATTGCTCTTCTAATTTCTGAAGAGCAAAGAAATGGTGGTGCATCTTCTTCAGGAGGAACTTCAAAAGAAGCTGTCTTCTACTCAAATGCTGGAAGAGGTAGAGGCAGAGGTAGAGGAGGCCGATTTGGAGGCCGTGGTAGAAATCAGAATATGCAGCAAACACAAGAAAACCAGTCCTATGGAGGAGGACATGGTAACTCTAGAGGCAGGGGGAGCCAAAGAGGCCGTGGTGGATGGCAAAGAGGTCAAAATGCAAACAGTAATGTTGAATGCTACTACTGTGGTAAAATGGGTCATATGGCTAAAGACTGCTATAAAAAGCAGAATGACATCATGAATGGAAAACTACAACAAGGGAATTATGCATCTTCTAGTAGACAGGGTGATGACAGAAATGAGCATTTGTTCATGGTGCAGCACATGAACAATTCTGTGACAAGTGCAGAAGAAAGCAACGATGTATGGTATGTTGACTCAGGTGCATCAAACCACATGACAGGTCATGCAGAATGGATGGAGGATGCAAGGAAAATGGAAAAACCAGGATTTGTGGAGACTGGTGATGATACTGCACATCTGATTGTGCAGATTGGAAAAATTCCTTTGTCTATGCAGGATGGGAAAAAGAAATACCTGTCTGATGTATTTCATGTCCCGAATATCACCAAGAATCTGGTTTCTGTTGGTCAAATGGTTAAACAGGGCTTGCAGGTCAAATTTAATCCTCATGGATGCTTTGTTGAGGATATGAAAAATAAAGGTCACTTGATAGCAAAAGGAAAGAAGAAGGGCAGAATGTTTACATTGGATGCAGACATGCCTGAATTGAGTGCAGCAATGTTTGCACATGGGACCGGTGTAGTTGCAGATATTGATATCTGGCATAAACGCATTGGTCATGTTAATGGACAGCGACTTAAATCAATGCAGGCCCAAAATATTGTTGCAGGATTGCCCAAATTCAAGGTTGCAGAAATGCACAAGGTATGTGAAGCCTGTCAATTTGGAAAACAAGCAAGGAAACCATTTCCTAGACATGTTCAAGAGAGTAAGAAGCCATTGGAATTAATCCACTCTGATGTGTGGACTACTAAAGCTGCATCTCTTGGAGGCTGTCATTATTTTGTCACTTTTATTGATGACTATAGCAGAAAAGTTTGGGTGTATTTTATGAAAAAGAAAAGTGAAGTTTTTGGGCACTTCAAAACTCTTAAAGCTATGGTTGAAAAAGAAACAGGCATGCAGATAAAATGCCTAAGGTCAGATGGAGGGGGAGAGTACCTCTCAAATGAGTTTGCAAGGTTCCTGCAAGAGCATGGCATAAAGCAGCAATATTCATGCAGTCATACCCCACAACAAAATGGAATTGCAAAAAGGAAAAATAGGCATATTGGAGAGGTATCTCGTGCAATGCTCAATGAAAAAGACTTGCCAGATTTTTATTGGCCTGAAACAGTTGCTACAGCAGTCTACATAATGAATAGGACTCCCACTGCAGCAATACATGGAATGACTCCAGAGGAGAGGTATACTGGTAGGAAACCAGATATTTCTCATTTGAAAATTTTTGGTTGCATTGCCTATGTACATGTGCCAGATGAGTTGAGATCCAAGCTGGATCCAAAAGCTGAGAAGTGCATCTTTATTGGTTACTCTCTGTAGCAAAAAGGGTATAGATGCTATAACCCTTCTACTCGTAAGTTTACAGTGAGCAGAGATGTTGTTTTTGATGAGATGAGTAGCTGGTATAAACTAGTAAATGTGATTGATGATGTAGATGCACAAAATGGTAATGCTGCACAGAATTCACAGCAATAGTCACAAAATGTTAGTGGACCCGGAGCGTCCTCTAGCAGCGGTTCACATTCTTCGCCATGGACAGGCAGATTGAGATCAGGAGAATCTTCTCAAAGCAATGCAGATAGTGGTATGCAGGTATCACGAAAAGGAAAAGAGAAGGTTGATCAGCCCATGTTTGATGTGAATGCGGGTCACTCTTATGTGGATGGTGATGTGGATGGTGAATCCAGTGGCTCAGAACAGAGCATTGATGATGAGTTGGGTATTCCTTCTATTGTTACACCTAGAGTAAGGAAGACCAGGGATGTTTTGAGAGCACCTGGGAGTGAACCTACTTTGCGCAGGTCTACGAGAGCTAGGTATCCTGTGGATAGGCTGAAATATGATGGATTTACAGCCATTCACTATGCATATATGGTTAAAGTGATACAGGAACCAGAACCCACTTCTTTTGAGGAAGCCATGGGAAAAGAAAAATGGGAGAAAGCCATGGATGAAGAAATGGATGCCTTGGAAGCAAATACTACATGGGAATTGGTACCTTTGCCTAAAGGTAAAAATGCAATTGGCTGTAAGTGGGTTTATAAGGTGAAGCACAATGCAGATGGTTCGGTGAACAGATACAAGGCAAGATTAGTAGTCAAGGGGTATGCACAAACATATGGCATTGACTATGAAGAAACATTCAGTCTGGTTGCAAGGATGGCTACCGTAAGAGCAGTCATTGCTATGACTGCATCAAAGGGATGGTCTTTACATCAGATGGATGTAAAGAATGCCTTCTTGCATGGTGATTTGCAAGAAGAGGTCTATATGGAGCAGCCACCAGGTTATGTGCATGCTGTTCATCCTGAGTTTGTTTGCAGGTTGAAGAAAGCCTTGTATGGCTTGAAGCAAGCACCTAGAGCATGGTCTGACAAGATAGGACAGTATCTTGTCACTATTGGCTTTCAGATTTCCAAGGCAGATTTCTCACTTTATGTGAGAAAAAACAGAGAAAGGTATTATGCTACTTGTCATTTATGTTGATGATTTGATTATGACATGTGACAGTGATGAAGATATCCTTCATGTGAAAATGTTATTGAAGCAGAAGTTTGAGATGAAGGATTTGGGAGAGCTGCGTTATTTCTTGGGCATTGAGGTGATTAGATCACCAAGTGGGATACAGCTCTTGCAGAGGCAGTATGGATTGGACATGCTGTCCAAATATGGGATGACAAGCTGTAAGCCTATTTCAATTCCTTTGGAGCAGAATGTGAAGCTGAGCACAGATACAGGTGAGCTTCTCGAAGACCCTACTATGTACAGACGCATAGTAAGAAGTTTGATTTATATGACTATTACCAGGCCAGATTTGAGCTATGTTGTTGGATTGGTAAGTCAGTTTATGCAGGCTCCAAGGAAACCACATTTGGATGTGGCTAGACGCATACTCAGGTATGTGAAGTCCACATTGCAGTATGGACTATTTTATGAGACTGGGGTTCAGATACAGTTGCATGGATACACTGATGCTGATTGGGCTGGTAGTATTTCTGATAGACGATCTACCAGTGGATATGTGTTCTCGTTTGGGAGTGCTGCAGTCACTTGGAGCAGCAAGAAACAGCCTACAGTTGCCTTGTCGAGCACAGAGGCTGAGTACAGGGGTGCAGCAATGGCTGCATGTGAGGTAGCTTGGTTGCATAAGCTACTTTATGATATGCATCAGTCTACAGATGGGCCAGTTGTCATTTATTGTGACAACATGAGTAGTATACACTTGGCAAATAACCCAGTCTATCATGCTAGAACAAAGCACATTGAGGTGCATTATCACTATGTGCGAGAGAGGGTTTTACTAGGTCTTATTGATCTAGTTTATTGATCTAGTTGGTACACCACCCATGAATAATAGCTACATGACAGCTATCCTTATCTACTCTAGTTCGTGGCTCAGTTAGTATGCCACCTTAGTTAGTTGAGTTTGGTTTGAGACCCATATATAGGGTTCTTCTATTTCTTTGTATGTGAGTTCTTTTGGCTTACACAACTAAGAAGAGGAAAACTGTTTTCAGCCTCCACCCTTGTGTGTATTCCCCCATTGTGCAAGCAAGAAAGCTAAAAGAGAGACTCCTTCCTTCTCTCCCACAATCTTGACACTTTCTTTCTGCGGAGGTGTTTGACTATTGCTGCTCTTCAGGCCCCACAGGGAAGGAGGTGGTGGGACAAGCTCTTCCTCGTGTGGTCCCATTTCAAAGTTCATATCCACCTCTCTCTCCTACCTTGGCTCCTACTACTCTTCTTTGATGAATCCAAGTGTGTCCACTTCCTATGGGGTTAGGCCTACCAATAGGAGATAGTGGCGTTGCTCTTCCAGGCTTGGGCCAACACCCCTAGGTTGTGCTGGCATCTGTAGTCCTACTCTCAGGGGTCTATGAGTCATTCCTAGTTTCTTCTTCATGACCTCTATGGACTCTTCCTCCTTTGCCTAGGTGACATCCAATAGGGTATTGAGGAAGGTGTGTTGCTACGTTTGGAAGCTCACTTGGGCGGCTTCTACTCTACTTTCTACAAGTGTTTTGTCTTTCTCTACTTGAGCCAAATGGTGCACCAGGATTCTCACCCTCCCTTCATTGTCGATTGGCCAGTCTTCGGCTCTCTTCATCATCTCCTCGGAGCTCTCCTCTTGCCTGCGTGTTAGGGATGTTATGATCGACTCTTGTTCTTTCCCCTTGTGGGTGAGCTCCTCCTTCTCTTTTTGCAAGTGTTCAATCTCTCTCTCCAGCCTCTTCTGCTCATCTATTTCCAAGAATACTTTTATCACAAGGTCTTCGACCTCTCAGTGATGCTCCTCCTATTCATGTTTCCTTTCTACTTCTCTTTTAGCCAGCTCTTCCATGCTTGATTGGATTCTTTGCAATTGAGCTTCCAAGTCCTGGTGCTACAGTATCAAGGTTTTATATTCACATTGTAGCACCACCAGCTCATGGTTCTTGTATTTGAGCTGTTGCCTCCAGGTTTTTGCATTTTCCTCCTTGGCGCTGAGCTTGGCCTTTAGCTCACTAATTTCTTTTTGGTACGTGGCCACCTGCCAAGTTTTTTCCACTTGGAAGGTTGCCACCGACTCTTTCTAACTCAGCCACCATTATTCTTTTTTCCTCCTTGGCCTTCTCAAGTTGGAAAAGGAGCTCCGCAATGTAGTCATCGTAGTTAGTGGGTGGTGTCATAGTTGTGGGGATGGGAGTTGTGGAGGCCCCCACCTTTTGCCGCTTAGGGTCTTACCTTGACTCAGTATCTACTGTTGCTGCCAATCTCTTTTGCCCTACAGCCCGGGCTTCCATTCTCTTTGCCTGAGCTAGCTCTTTGTTAACAAAATATTGCACTCGTGCTATAAGATTAGTGGCATCGACCATGGGTGGCTGGGGTGCTCTATGTGGGTGTTGTTGTTTTTGCAAGGGTAGGCACCAAGAGGGGTGGGATGGAATCAATGGGGGCTTTGCCCTTACCCTCCTGTGCCATGGTTGGCATGCCTTTAGGTACCTGAATGCTTGATCCTTGGCCCTCCTCTCTCCCTAGGCTCAACGTTTCCATCTCACCTTGTTCGCCCTACTGCTCCATTGATCTTTGTTTGGCTACTAGCTCAATGTCTTCCTCTTTCTTCTTCCTCAACTCCTCCTCCTGTTCTGTGACTTTTCTCCTCCTCTCTTCCTCAACTCTTCTTGACTCATTCTTGGCTTTTCTTAGGTCTGCTTTCTTCTTTTTCTTCCTCTCTTCCTCTTATTTTTTCTGCTTTTTCTTCTTCTTAGGCATCATTGCCCTCCTCTTGTTGGATTGAGCTTCTTGCTCTCCCTCCTCCTCACTAACTATCCTCTCACTTGATTTTTCTTTGTCTTGTCGAAGAGGTGACCTATCAGATGTTTCATCTGCTCCTCTTCTCTGTCTTATGCTCTTGTATCGCCTCTTGGATAAGGGCGGTCAAGACTCCTCCATACCCCATAAAAAAGGTTTTGGATGAAGGCTTCTTCCTAACTGTTCCTTTCGATGCTGGGGACTCTCCACCTACTGCAGTTTACTTCCAAGGGCTAGTGCTCTAGAAAATTGGTCTATGGTCTTTCTAACATAGTCGTTCCAATCTATCTCATCTAGAAAATGAGCTGCCATGCTCTCTAGCATGGGCATGCTGATCCTATGCATGAGTGAATTGTATCTTTGGTTGGAGAAGAGGGATTGGATCACCTTGGCCTGCAACCTGACCTCTGCATCGGGAATGTCCTAGATGCTTATTCCATCTTCAAGACACTCTCCTTCCTCATCCCCAGCATGGCATAGACATCTCTTCTCTACCTCTTCTCCACCTTTGGTTCCAATCCAAATGCCTTTTCCACCAAGGCCCTATTGAGCTAGACCTACATCTGCTTGATTCCTTCTATGCTTGCCAAGGATATTGTCCCACACTCCTTGTCGGGGTCATATGTCCTCACGAATTCCACGCACTCTGAACTTTTTGATGTACTTGGCAAGATTGCATTAGTTTACAATCCTTCTAATAGCCTTCTCACTGGTCATCACTACCTCTTCGATGTTGTGAATGCTCCTGAATCTGAGCTGGATGTGTGCTCAATTCTCAAGGGAGAGGCCGTACTTTTCTCTTTCCTCTTCCATGAAGGGGAGGCGATGGGCTCCGTCTTGCTACAACATCTTCAGCTTCTGTCATAAGCCATGGTTTGTCATAAGTACCTTTCAGAACATTTACTTGCTGGAAGAAAAAATTTCATGCTTGATGAACTAAAATATTTTTCGTACAAAAATAGGCTTTCCTTCCAAGCTTTATTTCCAAGTTTGTGACATTTTCTCAATCGCTATCCAATGTTTTCCTTCCTTTTCTATTCTTAGGTGTGGGCTGAGGTTTTTAAGATTTGTTTTTTTCCTTTTCTTGTTTCCTTAGGTATTTGATTTGATTGATTTGTCTCACCTTGCTTGCCCCATCCCCCCTTGAGATGAGAAGAATCCTTCCTAGGATTAGAGAGTTAGAGGGTGAAGGGCTTTCATCACATAGTCTTAGTGTTTTACCAGTGCATGAGCCAAGCATAGAAATTTGGGTTATATTATTCTAAATTAGCATAGATGTCCATGTCCAAAGGGCATATGCTCACATGCGTAATATAAGTGAGGACATCAAGAAAGAAGTCGCCAGAGTCCACTCAGTTAGTGATGTGCAGCTCTTCCTCGGTGAGGATGCGATCTAAATAAGGATGTCCCTTAATGTGTTCTTCCAGGGGTCAGTTACGGATGGTAGTCAACACCCTATAGGAAGTTGGAGCTACATATGTTGGGTCGTATTTTGATGACTTGATTGCGCATCGTTGCTTAGCATTGGTCATGATTTGGCATCCTTCTAGTTCACATTGCAATCGAAGAGTGTACCATTTTTGCAAGAAGGAGGATTTGTTGTTGGCAAGCTATTGCAACCATGCTATTTATTGGTCTATGGCCATTACTATGGTTCTATTATGCGACGTAATGAGACGTGCATGGTTGCCTATTCTTTGGATATCTTAGTTGCAATTAACTCCTCAGCTACTTCAAAAGCCTTTTTAAATACAAATGTTGACTCTTCCCAGGAGCAAGGGAGCGTGCCTACTTCCGTTGCTATAGGATCTTCCAAGAGACCTAAGTCTAGTCGATCGTATCTTTTAGCCAGTGTCATGAAGGTAGCATCCAAGCGTCTTAGGCAAGCAACCAAGTCATCCCCTACATTTTCAGCTAGGTTTGTTGGCCAAAGTTAGAATTGATCGCCACATATAAGAGGGTTTAAGGCTAGCAGGTGGTTGAGGTTTGATAATAATAGAGAGTTCAACATCTATTGGTTTCTATTTGGTTTGATCTTGAAGTTGTAGCTTGGCCTCATGTTCGATGGGTTTGATTGTAGCTGCAGGTGTCACACTACTATGTGCTTTGGAGATTTGAGGGGCACTAATGGGACTAGATTTGGGCTGTTTGTTAGTAGCAGGTTGCAATTTTGGGTGATAGATTTGTTTTGGCCCTGCTACTCTAGGCTTTGAAGATTCTGTGGACTTAGCGGCCTGATTCTCTTGTGGCCTGAGTACTAGACTTGCTGGGATGGTTCGTGTGGTTAAGTTTGAGGGTGGCTTTTGAGGAGAACCTTTGACCATCTTTGATTTACGTACCCAAATACAATTGTTACCCTCATAGTATCCTTGCACTTGCAATAAGATCTTTGGGACCGTTTGTCGATATCGATAGCTTCAAGTATGCCTCCTAGATTTCGAGTGTGGATCCTTAGCTTTGCAAGGGCATGTGGGTGTCTGCTTCTAGGTGGCGATCCTTGATGTTTAGGTACCCATTTAAAGTGGGGTTCATGGGCTTCAACGTTCAGCTCAACGGGTTGCTAGCATTGAGGCTTGGCGGGTTGTGATGAGTCACAACCCCCCTCCTTAGACTTGACAGTGGTACCTCTATCGGTAGCTTCGTGGACTTGAAAGAAATAGGTTTGAATACAGGTTCCAGTGCATCTCAGAGTAGAGACACCGTGTTATACTCTAGCCAGCGTGGCAGAGGATCTAGAGGTCGTGGTTCATTTCGAGGTCGTGGTGACACTCGTAATGCTTATGGATAGCAGCAGCAGCAGAGTAATTGGCATGGTGCAAATACACAAGGCCAGCCTGGATCTGGCAGGTTTAGAGGCAGGGGGAGATCACCCCGAGGTAGAGGTGGTGGATCTGGTTCATGGCAGTCATCTGATCAGTCCAACAGGGACAAGGATTGCCATTATTATGGCCGGTATGGGCATATTGCAAAGGATTGTTACAAGAAGCAGGGAGATATTAAGGCAAAGGGCAGACAGCATGGGCACTATGCATCTTCCAGTGGTGCTCATGATGAGCCAGTTGATAGGCTCTTTGCCATGCAACATGTATCCAGAAATGCATCGAGACATGATAGAGATGATAGATGGTACATTGACTCTGGAGCATCAAACCACATGACACCGCATGGAGAGTGGTTTGATGAGATGGTTGCAGGTACACATGGTCATGTGTGTACTGGGGATGACACCCAACATGACATAAAGCATAAAGGAATTGTTCCTCTTATGATGCCTAATGGCAAGAAGAAAGGCCTGCATGATGTATTACATGTATCAACCATAACAAAGAATCTATTGTCTGTGGGTCAAATGGCAGAACAGAATTTGCAAGTGAGGTTTAACAAAGATGGGTGTTTCATTGAGGAGTATGGAAATGGCTGCAAGTTAATTGCCAAGGCCAGAAGGGATGGCAGGATGTTTACATTGGATACGACCATTCCGGGACTTAAGGCAGCCATGTTTGCTCATGATGAGAGTGCCATTCGGGATGTAGAGATTTGGCACAAGCGGATTGGACATGTCAATGTACAAAAGCTGAAATCTATGCAGCAAAAGGAAGTAGTACTTGGATTACCTAAATTCAAGTATAATGATTTTGGTCATGTATGCCCTGCATGTCAGTTTGGGAAGCAGGCACGGTTTCCTTTCATGAGACATGTAAAAAATAGCACTAGGCATTTACACTTGGTGCACTCTGATGTCTGGGGTCCTTCACATAATGCTTCTTTTGGCGTGCACAGTATTATATCTCATTCATTGATGATTTCAGCAAGTACACTGGGCTTTATATTTTGAAGCATAAGGATGATGTGTTTGATGCATTCAAAGACTTCAAGAAGCATGCTGAAAATTAATTGGGCTGTTACATATCATGCTTGAAATCAGATGGAGGAGGTGAATATGTCTCAAATTACTTTGACAAGTATCTTGCTAAATATGGGATCAGAAGACAGCTCACATGTAGTTATACACCGCAGCAAAACGGTGTTGCAGAGAGGAAAAACAGGGTTTTAATAGAGTCAGCTAGAGCTATGGTGAATGAAGAATGTCTACCAAATGCTTATTGAGCTGAAGCAGTGATGACTATTGTCTATGTCCTGAATCGAACCCCTATAGCAAGGATTCATGATGTCACTCCATATGAGCGGTTGTATGGTCATAAACCTGATATTTCGCACTTGAAGGTATTTGGCAGCATTGCATATGTGCATATACCGGATGAGAAGAGGAAGAAATTGGATCCTAAGGCAGTGAAAAGTGTGTTTATAGGATATGCACAGGAACGGAAAGCTTATAAGTGTTATGTACCTTCTTCACATAAGACACTCATAAGCAGAGATGTGGTATTTGATGAGTTAGCATCCTGGTATGGGAATCCTGTTGCAGTGCCTATACTGATGGCTCACCCAGTATGAGTCATGCTGAAAATACTCCTGTAGAGAGTACTTCCATGAGTGGTCAGACAGGTGATGTATCATCTACAGTGAGTCCTTGGACAGGACGATTGCGAAGTTACACTACTGCATCCACTGACGCGGATATGTCAGTGAGGGGGAGAACAGATAAGGGAAAAGAAAAGGTTTTTGAAGATGTAACAGGTCCACTCACTGCAGGTTATGATTCATCTAGCAGTGATAGCTTAGACAGTGAATTGGGGATTCTGTCTATTATGACGCGAGGTGCTAAGCAGAGCCATTATGTGCCGCCTCATGAGAGGCAAGCTCACAGTGAGCCACAGCTCAGGAGATCAGAGAGGGTTAGACGACCTGTTGACAGGTATACTTACACTGGATATTCAGCCCGTCATTATGCTTATATGACAAAAATAACAAGTTTTAGAGAACCAACTAAGTTTGATGAGGCAATTGCAAATGAGAATTGGCGTGCTGCTATGGATGAGGAATATTCAGCTTTGGCTGAAAATGGTACATGGGATTTGGTACAGTTGCCTGAGGGCAAAACACCTATTGGATGCAAGTGGGTGTATAAGGTGAAATGTAAATCATATGGATCATTGGAAAGATACAAGGCCAGGCTGGTTGCAAAAGGGTATGCGCAGCAGTATGGTCTTGATTATGAGGAGACTTTCAGCCCTGTAGCAAAGATGGCTACAGTTAGAACTGTGATTGCTTTGGCAACAGCTAGAGGCTGGAAACTATGGTAGATGGACGTAAAGAATGCCTTTCTCAATGGAGAATTACAGGAAGAGGTTTACATGGAACAGCCTGAAGGCTATGTGCATCCAGAATTTCCAGCACATGTATGTCAGCTGAAAAAGGCATTATATGGGCTAAAACAGACACCCAGAGCATGGAATGCTCACATCAGCAGTTATTTGCAGCAACATGGTTTCCGATTGGGAGATGCTGATCATAGTCTGTTTGTGAAGAAGACAAATAGTGGCTATGTTTTCCTAGTTGTCTATGTTGATGACTTAATCATTATAGGAGATGATGAAAATGGGATTGCTGAAATAAAGACATGTTTACAGGTTGAGTTTAAGGTCAAGGACCTTGGAGAGCTGAAATATTTTTTGGGAATTGAGGTTGTCTCTACACCTCAAGGCATATGGCTGCTACAGAAGCAGTATGCTCATGACATGTTACAGAAATATGGTATGGCTAATTGCAAGCCTATGGATACACCTTTAGAGCAGAATGTCAAGCTACAAACTGATGTTGGAACAAAGATTGAGAATGTTACTATGTACAGACAGATGGTAGGCAGCTTGATCTATCTCACGATCACTAGACTTGACTTGAGTTATGCTGTGGGACTGATCAGTCAGTTCATGCAGAAGCCTCGCAAACCACACTTGGATGCAGTCAGGAGAATTTTGAGATATGTAAAGAGTACCACAGATCATGGGCTATTTTATGCATATGGGAAACCTCTTGACTTGATGGGGTACACTGATGCTGACTGGGCTGGTTGCACGTATGACAGGAGGTCAACTAGCGGCTATGCATTTGGATTGGGTAGTAGCATGATCGCAGAGTAAGAAACAGCCTACAATTGCATTATCCAGTACGGAAGCAGAGTATCATGGTGCAGCCTTAGCGGCCTGTGAAGCTAAGTGGTTACAGAAGTTGCTGAATGACTTGGGAGTACACTTGGACAGCAAAGTCAAGCTGTACTGTGACAATTTGAGCAATGTCATGTTAGCAAGCAATCATGTTTATCATGCAAGATCGAAACACATTGAGGTTCACTACTATTTCATCAAGGAAATGTTTTTAGCAGATCAGATTAACTTGGAGCATGTGAAGACTGAAGACCAAGTAGCAGACATCTTTACCAAATCACTTGGTAAAGATAAATTCATTCACTTTAGACAGCTACTTGGAGTGATGCAGATGATTTGAGTTTTGTTTTGAGCTTGAGGGGGAGTGTTAGAAATCAAGCTCACCATCAATGTGTCTTTATCTATGACCGACATCTATGACAGCTAGAGTGTGCAGCTATCTACATGTGACTACATTAAATAAGTCGGGTTAGTAGTCAGTTAGTGACCTAACTAGAGTTAGTCTGTCTAGTCTACACTTGCACTAGGTCACTTTATCTTTGTTGTGTGTGCTTCTCAGTTAGTGTGGAACATGAAGAAATGACTTTGAGAGCCTGAAGGCTCATGGATATGGTGTTTCCCTGTCTCTCTCTCTCTTATCTTTGAACAATTGGAACATATACAACCAGCTTCCTTAATTACTACATTAAGTCACAGGTTCCTTCACATAATTTATATAACTGACACGCATACAATTCGAACAGTAAAGCAACTTCTTTATTATATTGGAAGCTTATCACAATTTTCATCTTTCCGTCCCAATGAAAGATGCACAGAATTCCACGAGAATATTCTATCCACCAAGATTCCACCCTCATAACTAGTATTTAGGGTTCCAGGATCCCATTCCTGGGTCACGAAGGGGCTTGTCAGATTCTGGAAACAATGCAGGATTTACAGCCAGATCCCCCTCTGGCACCTACTTTTCCTATTGTCCAAGACTATCCCTACTGACACACCTTTCGCCTACGGAGGAGCCGGTCCAAGCCTCTCGTAGAAAAAATCATGACCCCCTTGGAGTAGGGTCTCACCGCTAGCTTGGGATTAGCCTAGCGCGATCCTTCCTTTTATTCTGTTTAACAAAAATTTCAATCAGGGATCTAGATTCCATCAAACACAAACAATCATTTCAAATGTATATCAAATAATGCAATGACAATTACCCCATCATGCAATTCACAGCTTCACATAGACAAAGTAGACCTTATTCTAAGGTAACCTTACATTCTAATGAGGATTCTCCTTCCCATAAAAGAAGTGTTGAGTACATCTCTTATACCATGTTAAGCAAGGCATGAATTTTCCGTTTGGGCTATCTTGCCCAACATAAGAGAAATTCCTTAAAGAAATATATTGTGCCAATAACTCAACAAGATGACTTATAAGACTCTTAAATAGACAATCAGTTTCTATAACCATCTCTAGTCAACTCTTAACCTTGTCGCATTCGACCATAACTGTATCGAATGCGCGTAAAGACATGTGTGCAATAACCTTTGGCCATTAATTATAATATGATTCTACGACTTAGAATCTCAATTACTCTAGCTGTAATTCATAATGATTAATTGTTTATACTTGTACTAATATGTTTTCTAGATGATTTATGAATTCATGTGAGTGAAGAATATGGAATCTAATATCTTATGTAATTATTTTATATAGCA
This sequence comes from Lygodium microphyllum, assembly GCF_053477565.2. Taxonomy (NCBI): domain Eukaryota; kingdom Viridiplantae; phylum Streptophyta; class Polypodiopsida; order Schizaeales; family Lygodiaceae; genus Lygodium; species Lygodium microphyllum. The sequence goes on from NC_141151.1 coordinate 82,068,198, forward strand.
AAATAATAATCTAGTAATGAATAACCTGGTTTGGCAGCATGATGACATTAGGAATTTTGTCTTTACTCGTGCTTGCATTAGCCACACCCGATGTTCTGTTTGGTAGTGGCAACTCCGGCAACCTCAGGCACTCTCGTATCATTGACAATACCTGTTGCTTATCCGGTTGCGTTGGTCCCCATGGTTTTTTCACTTTGTCACTTTGGAGCCATCGTCCACGAGTGGTTTGAAAGATAGGGAAGGTGTAATAGATTCAAGATGAGAGAGCATAAGAGAATATGGCTTAGTTGAAGATCGAGACAAGGGAATTGAGCTAACTCTCTCTCTCTCTCTCTCTCTCTCTCTCTCTCTCTCTCTCTCTCTCTCTCTCTCTCTCTCTCTCTCTCTCTCTCTCTCTCTCTCTCTCTCTCTCTCTCTCTCTCTCTCTCAAGCTTCTTCTTGCAGCCTCTTGAAGGGGTATCCTTCTGCCTCTCTCTCATAGCCTCTCGGGGTCTCCTTATGTCCCCCTAGGTGCCCCCCATGTCTCTTATTTAGAGTGAATTGGAGAAGAAGGGTTGTGGCTGAGAAGAGGAGCTCTTTCTGGAGGGGGATCTTGGAAAGATCAGTGATCTGATGCTCAGATCATAAATTTGATGGTTCCAGTGGCTCCAAAAGGAGAGTAAAACTCCAAAACACTTGTTTAGAATGCTCTCGGTTCACTCCTTCTTTTCTCTATTCAAAGTGTTGTATTCTGTCTGTAGACTGCGATCACGGCGCGCGCGATTTTGCCAATCTCTCTCTTTCTTTTTTTTAAATAAAATAAAATCTTCAAACTAACTAACACATCACTTGTCTTCTCTTTTTAATGACATCCAATTCTAGAAATCTCCATATCTTTTCTTTTTAAGGATAATATCTAAAATATCTAAAGTATTCTAGTCTTGTCCAAAAATCTAATATTTTTAGATCATCCTTACTATACACATTAACATTAGTAATTAGTATACACATTCTAGTCTTGTAACTTCCATTTGAAGGGTGGCTACGGTCCTTGTTAATTCATCAAAAATATCAAGTTACGACTCTCGATTTTATTTATTTATTTAGTTTTAATGTTAGCTAGTTATTAACATCAATTAATTTTTTTACTTTAGTTAGTAACCTTACTAACTTATTAATTGACTAACTAACTTTTGAACTAACCAACTAACTTTTATTGCCTGGAAATATTACAATATATCAACCTAAGTAGTTGGTAAGCACCCAAGAAGCAATAGGCATTAGTTCATTGACAAAATAACCTTATGTGCCCTACTTATTACAATAGCCAAATGTCTATCAAACTGAGCAAGAATAGTGCTCAAATCATCTCCAAAATGATCTCAAACAATAGGCATATCATCCCCGAATATGGTAGCATCATACATAGCCATTCGGGCATCAAACAAGCATGCCATTAATCATGAGACATCAAACACAAGTGGTTGTCCTATTATCAAGGGCTAAAGCCAGTGCCAAGGCCAATGTCAATGTCAAAGAGTGTTACACAAGTTGAGTATGAGCTGCAAATGCCTATGGGCTATTGTGTAAGAGGAACCAACAGATAAGCGCAAAATAGCATGACCTGTTAGGATATCTTGAAGTTGCACGACTATATTGATGAGTGGCTTGGGAGGGTAGGTGGAGCAAAGAGAATGCCAACAAAGCCCTCAAATAAGGTCAATCAATGGTTAGAATGGGTTGATCTTCAATGAGAAGCTAAGCTATGGCTGCCCTATGAAAAATGGACTATTAACTTGAGAATGAGCTTTGAGATGAGCTCAATATGGCAGCTCAAGAGTGCCCTGACCAAGTTCCAATATACCCTAAAGAGTGCTCAAGCAAGAGATGACTAATACGAACCTTGAATGGTGAAGCAATGGTTGCCAAAAATGAAACCCTGTTGTAGGTAGCTCAAATGGAAGCTGCCTTGCCACGAGCTACCACGAGCTCACGAAGAAGAAAGTTGTGATAGTAGTTGAAGGGAGTGAGCCCTAAAGTGGAAGCATGAAGCAAAAGCAAGAGCTATGGTGGAAGGAGAAGGAGCAAGAGAGAGAGACACAAGATGTGTGAACTCCAACAATCACAATGTGTGATCAATCTTCCCTTTATTCAAATGTTAGTGAAAGAATAAAAAATAAAGTGACTGTGATGGGCATTCACCACCTACAATGTACAAGTGTGTGGGTATCTAATACACAATGTAGATATTGCCACTATAACGAATACGCAGGCAGCTAGCCACATGTGCCTTTACCCCCAACAAATAAGGCTCGGCTGGCAAGCTCCTCAACAAGTCAAGAGAACAAGTAGGAGAAGGGAAGACTCAATGCATACCTTAGGAGGAAGAAACAAAAGCTGCCATGAAACCGTGAGCTAAATCTTTGAATCTAGGCTGAAGCAGAGGATGAAGAAGCTCCTCAAATGATTGGCTCTAATACCAATTGAAAGGTAGAGAGATAAAAGATTTGGAATTCCCATCAAATTTTACATTAATTCATTTAGAATGAGCCTCTTGATCAAAATAAGGAATTAGAAGCCTCATGTATGCATTCTCAAATTACTATCTGGCTTCAATCTTACCTAGGAAAGCTTAATTAAGAGTGACTTTATCTCTCCAATTTTTTTGCTAAACTATAACTCATGCTTGATAAAATCTCATAAAAGAGAGTAAATATATTGTATGGATAACAAGTCACTGATGCAAGAGGTACTCTCTATTCCAATCCTTGGTTTATTTGATTGATCCTTTCCTCTCCATTCACAATTTCCAATGCTTGTTTGTGTAAGGTAGAATGTCATTGCCATATTGACATTCCACCGAGGAAAAAGGTGGATGTAGGGAGAAATAGTGGGACAAAAGAGAGTTGACCCTCCCTCACTATCAAAGATCCCAAAGGGGTGCACAACCTAGCCCAATGAGGATTTTTGCATGCTCCCATGATTTGGAACCAATGTAGAAAGCCCTTGCCTATTGTTTTACCCCTTATATAGGTACAATGGATGGAGAATTGAAGACTCAAGCTCCCCTGAATATTCAAGATACTTGAAGATTCAAACAATGTTAAACAGGGCATTTATAAGATACTACAAGGTTTTTAAAAATCATTACAAATTATACATCATTCACTTTAGAAGGTGATACACAAGTATCGTCATTGCCCATAGGTTCAACTGAAGTCCTCACAAGGTTTGGCATCTTGGAATTGCCCGTCATCATCTCCATTTGACCTTCAGGAGTGGGTTGCAAAGTTGAAATCCTATTTTGATATCTTCACTAGGAATGACAAGTAGAAAATTTATTTTATCACCTTGCATTTGGAAGGTTTTGCCTATACATGGTGGTCCCACATTAAAAGGGAGAATCAATTAGTGGATTCATGGGAAGTGTTTAAGATGCTAATGGCTCAAGTTTTTGTCTCTCTAGTAGAGAAAGAGAAGCTTGCTAGATTGTGGTATGGATTGGAGCAAAGAGGTCTCACCATGTATGAGTATACCAATCAATTTATTAATTTCACTATGTGTGTGGAAAATATAACTAATGATGTAAGGCCCCATAAGTACATGCATGACTTAGAGCCTCCTTTGTCGACAGATATCATGGCTCGAAACCCTGCTTCCCTTTTCAATGCTATAGAGCTTGCAGAAAGGTATGGAAGAAAGTATAGAAGAGAGCCTACATTTCAATAACCCAAAGAAGGTGCATTGTTTTTGAGATTTCCAAAACCCACCAATACCACTTCCCTTCACATGGATTTATTGGTATGTCTTCTTTCTATTGAAGATTTATTAGACACTATGCAATGATTTTGTAGCCCCTTTAACAAATAGGCTGAAGAAGGAAGCATTCTTTGGGGACTCCATAGTTGATCGATCAATTGAAAAATTTGCTCAATTCAACCCCTACTTTAGTCTACCCTGATTTCTCAAAGGATTTTAACGCTTAGTATGATGCTAGTGGATGGGGCATAGGTGTAGTCCTACTTTAAGAACATGGAATCATTACTTTTGAAAGTCACAAGTTGAGTGACAAAGAGATGGAAATGAGTACACAGAGCTAGGAGATGATTGAGGAAATTTTCCATTTTCAGCTTAAGAATTGTCTCATATGGTTTCATGGCAAGATTGCTATACCATGTTTCTCATTCAAGCAAAAGATCGTGGAGAAAATGCATTCTTCACCAATAGCTAGTCACTTAGGGGTATTCAAAACCTATGATAAAAAATTTAAATGCTTTCATTGGAAAGGCTTATGGAGGGATATGAAAGACTTTGTCTCATGATGTATTCCATGCCAATAAAACAAAGACATCACTCATAAGCCAAGAGGTCTAATGCAGCCATCATCTATTCCTGAGGGTAAATGGATATACATCATTATGGACTTTATCATTACTTACCTATAACAAGAAGGGGTGGAATGGTATCTATGTGGTGGTAGATAGATTGGCAAAAGTAGCTCACTTTATCCTTAAAAAGAGTCAATTTTCAATGTCTCAAGGGGCAAGCCAATTCATGGATCAAGTGTTCAAATTGCATAGGCTACCTCAAGTCATTGTTCATGATTATGACTCTAAGTTCATGGAGTAACTTTTGGCAAGTAGTCTTAAGCTTTCAATTTGCATGGGCTACCTCAAGTCATTGTTAATGATCATGACTTTGAGTTTATAAGTAACTTTTGGAAAGTAGTTTTCAGTTCTATGGGGACTAAATTGGCTCCATCCATAGCTTACCATCCCTAAATTGATGGCCACATGGAGAGGGTCAACAAATGGCTTAAGACTTATCTTCACCACTACTGCCATGATCTGCAACATGCATGGGATTCTTGGCTTCACCTAGCTAATTTTGATCATAATAATATCACATGTGCTAAGTATTGGAGTTTCCCCTTTTGAGGATTTGTATTGAGCTTCAAGTTTAGCAGTGCTTGGGGGTATTAAATACCATATTTTTAACTTTTTGAGATATGGTAGAAATTCTTAATTAAAAAAATAGAGATTGAATTTTGAATTTTCTTAAAATTTTAAAATATAAAAAATAAAGTGATAAAATCATAGAGCTCATCACCCAATTGCAATGATTCAAATGTATCTAAATTTTGAGTTCTGGATCAAAAGTTATGGCTATTTTAAATTGTATCCACCATGTAGAAATTTTTACATGCGAGCTGTATACAAGTGCAAAAGATTCAAGTTTATTCTTTTTAGTGATCATTAAATTGTAAAAACATGGATAGCCACTAACTTGGCCTAAACTACTAAAAAACTCAAAAATAGCCCATGGGAATAGCTTGAGACACACAATTTTCTTGCTAGAGACACCACTCTCTGGATGTAGGGAAGCTAGAAAAAAATTATTTCCCTTAAATTTTCCCTCCCTCCCTTCTCCACAAGTGTGCAAAAGCTCTATCACAAATCTACCAAAGCTTCTCCCCTCTTCTCCATACATGTGCGAGAGCACTATCAATGAGCTTCTCCCTTCTTCTCCGCACATGTATGGAAAAGGCAAGCGGTAGATATTAACGAGACACTACCCCCACTAGGTCAGAAAAGGCAATTGATAGACATGAGTTTCCATTCTTTTCTTAAAAACTTGTCAACAAAACCCCAGTGTGATAAGCTTCCTATCTTTTTGTATACCACATGCTTTTACTTAGGGTCATCTCACCCCTACTACATCGTCAAATCATGGCCTTCTAGTAAGCTTCAAACATGGATTTTGATTGACTCCCAAACCTTCTTTCCTTTAGGTAGGAAGCAACTCTAAATGCATAAGTATTTCATTTCACATGATTTTCTTAAATTAGTAATGTAATAAACGTTTGAATGCTTCTCTTGAAACATATCCATAATGACTAAAAAATATTTTGGACTTTTTTTAAATTGAATATGTCATCACACATATTTGCAACCAAAATTTTACAAATTACCTTAAAATTTACAGGGACCTCAAACCTCATGGCGGCTACCCGCTTGAGGGGGAGGGTCTCACTCATAATTATGTAAGCATATCACATGGGATTTAAAACTAGGATTTTTAAAATACTATTTTTACACATGTTTTATATATAGAAGGATGACACGTAAAGGGGCCATTTATGAAGGGAGGGAGCCTTGAAATGAAAGCACACACAACGGAAGCAAGTGCTATGGTGAAAGGAGCAAGAGCAAGAGAGAGAGGCGCACAAGATGTGGAAACTCCAACAGTCACAATGTGTGGCTAACCTTCCGTTATTCAAATGTCATTTGAAAGAATAAAGAATGAAGTGACAGTGATGGCACCCACTACCTATAGTGTAGGAGTGTGTATGTAACTAATACACAGTGCATATACTTGCCAATATAACTAATACATGGGTGACTTGGCACAAGTGCCTTTACTCCCAATAACCCCCCACTTAAAGGTGAATGTTCCCCTACTTAGTATAGAACAACAAAAAAGTGACAAATCCCCCTTATGAATTTTATCATTGCAACCTTTGTAAGTTAAAATTTTGGCCAGAAACACTAAAAATGGCATATATCAAGGGAAATAGAAGGCACATCTCTTGAGCCTCTTTTTCATTTCAAGTATTGCCTCCCATGTGCCTTCAATTGTGTTTATGATATGATTCCTTTAACACCAATGTAAAAGAGATTGATGTGGATGTAGATGCATGCACTACAAGAATATAGGGGAATAACGATGGCCATTTGCGATGCAAATTAGCGGCGTCACATTTTGCAATGCAAATAGCGATGGTACTCAGACGAAAAAAACAGGCTAAACCCCGAGCACAACATTTTGCGTAAAAGAGCGAAAGAGAGAGCAAAGTACATCGTGTGTTTGGGAGGGAGAGGGAGAGGGAGAGAAAGAGAAAGAGAGAAAGAGGGAGAATGAGAGATTCTCAATGCCGCTGCCACCATTCGCAAAGAAGAGGAGGAAGTGCACGAAAGGCGAAGAGGAGCCGCTGTCACAAAGAGGAGAAGCTGAATCCATCCTCGGACCTTTGCGGTGAGTGCATTGCTCCCTCTTGGTTTGTTCTTATTTTTTTCTTCTTTTCTTTTGTTTTTTTTTTGTTAAGAATTATGTGTATTGAGGGAGAAAGAGAGGAAATGAGAGAGGGAGAGAGAGAGAAAAAGAAAGAAAGAACGAGAGAGAGAGGGAATAAACATGAAACATAATAAAGAAATAGAGAAAAGGAGAGAGAGGGAGGGAGAGAGGAGAAGGAATGGATGAAAAACAAAGAGAGGGTAAGATCTTGTTCTTTAATTTCTTCTTTTCTTGTTTGTTGTAGTAGTAGTAGAGAGAGAGAGAGAGAAAGAGGTGTTTTGTTAAAGGTGCACCTTGGGTGTGATCGACACTTCGGGAAGGCAAGCAATAGCAGCAGTAGTAGTAGTAGTAGCAGTAGTAGTAGTAGTAGAAGAGAGAGAGAGAGGTTTTGTTAAAGGTGCACCTTGGGTGTGCTCGATGCTTCGGGAAGGCAAGTACTAGTAGTAGCAATATGTAATCGACACTTTGAAAAGGTGAGTACTAATAGTAGTAGTAGTAGTGGTAGTAGTAGAGAACGCTTCGGAAAGGTGAGTACTAGTAGTAGTGGTAGTAGTAGTAGTAGTAGCACTAGCAGTAGCACTAGTAGTAGCACTAGCAGTAGCAGTAGTAGTAGCAATAGCAGTAGTAAAAGAGAGTGTGTGTGTGTGTGCATGTGTGTGTAGTTTTGTTAAAGGTGCATCTTGGGTGTGTTCGACACTTCGGAAAGGTGAGTATTAGTAGTAGTAGTGGTAATAGTAGAGAGAGAGAGAGAGAGAGAGAGAGAGAGAGGTTTTGTTGAAGGTGCACCTTGGGTGTGTTCGATGCTTAGAGAAGGCGAGTAGTAGCAGTAGCAGTAGGAGCAGTAGGAGCAGTAAGAGCAGTAGCAGCAGTAGGAACAGCAGCAGCAGCAGCAGTAGCAGTAGCAGTAGCAGTAGCAATAGTAGTAGTAGTAGTAGCAGTAGTAGTAGCAGTAGGAGTAGCAGCAGCAGTAGCAACAGTAGTAGTAGCAGCAGCAGCAGCAGCAGCAGCAGTAGCAGTAGCAGTAGCAGTAGTAGTCTATATATATATATATATAGTTAAGGATGTACCTTAGGTGTGTTGGATGCTTCCGGAAGGCGCGGAAAGCTTGTGTCTCCCAGCCCGGTAAAGCAAAAGAGAGATTGGACTTGGAGGTGAATGGATGGTTTTATTGACATCCTTTGTGCTACTCCTCCTATGCTTTGCATATCGAGTCACACACAAAGGAAAAAAGGTGGCGAGGTCCGGTACAATACCACAGGACCGGGAACACTCCGACATAGGGTAGCTAGTCCCTTGCCCCCATGCATAGCATATTAGACTTTACACAGTGTAGGCCCGTGGGTGGAGACTTTACATATGTTAATTTTGTTGAGTTACAAGAGAATAAATTGTTTGTTGTAACGTAGACCAAATGGAAAATGATGAAGGCCCCCGGGGGGTTCAATATAGATGTTGTATGGTATCACATGAGTGTAAGGGAGGGGGGTTTTTGGAAGGGGACACCTAAGCATATACATTAGAGGTATATCCCTCTTAATTTCATATATTGAACCTAAATTTAAGGAGGGGAAAGAGGGAAAAAAGAAGGGGGGTACATTTGATCACCTCTCTCCATAGATTGATTTCTCAATGGCATACAAGAGACCTTGAAAAGTAAGGTTAAAACCCTAAACCCTCACATAGTAGGGTTGTTGAATTAATCATAGTGTGCGAAGGGGGGAGTTGGCACTCTCCCATGGTTTTGGTAGAGAGATTCAACTCTCCTTTTTCCAAAGAGAGCTTGGTGTCTACTTGGTGTAGTCACTTTAAGTATAAAGGGGTTCGATTCCCCTACTCTCTCTCCTCATGTGGTAAGGGGGCACGAGAACTCAAAAACATTGCGACACATACTTCGATGGTATCCAAGTGCCACTACATAAATCACTTTGTGATATGAACATTTTGATACTTTTAATTGCTTAGGATAATTCCAACTTTTAAAAAGAAAGTTAGTATATGTTCTATGAAGATTTACATTTAAGAAAGGGGATACATAAAAAGTCATGCATGTATATATCTTATAAGCTTAAATAGGGGGATATATTGTCTTACAAGCTTCATAAATAGGGGTTTTTTTAGAAGTCGTTGCACGCAAGTGACATGTCTTCTTTACTATGAGTGAATCCCCCATGTGAAGGCCGTGATGTTTAAGATCACAACGTGTATCTTAATCACCATGTCCCATGTCCTTGCTCTCAATGTATGCTAGAAATCAAACAAAAACATCGATTGTCTATAAAATATGTACAACGCTTCGGCAAGTTTCAATCAAAGATCATTGATCAGGCGATCTCAGATTTTGATTAAATGGTAAGAAAAGTGTATATCAATCATGCATTGTATTCGCAAATTAATTGAAAATCGTATACAAAAACATTGGATGTGACCGTAAAATTTATTACAAGGAGGTGACATCTCATCTCAAGAAGGAGTGCACCTTTTGTGGCCAGTTAGAAGAGTTCGTGGGTGTGTGATGGATGGACTGCCTAAGCCAATCCACCACTTGGAAGGCACTACCCAATCTATACCGTTGATACCAGAGAGACATGCAGCCTTTCAGTCTTTCCTACGATCTTAGATCCTGAGATGGAGGCAATGATCGATGCATTGATACCCATGGTTTGTCGAGACATCTTATCCGCTTATAGAGGAAGCATCCATACCATTATATGATGGGTGCCGAGTATCTCACCTGAAGACACTGCTTGCACCCCTAAGTGTGCAAGCACAACACGAGAGGAGCGATGCGAGTGTGACCGAGTTGTTCAGGTACCTTCTACATACGCTTTGTTGATTTCTTTTCAGCACCATCATAAAAAACAATTGTGCTTTTTCAAGGTGCTTTTATGATTTCTTTTCAGGGTGCTAAAGTATCATATGATTTCACATGCTTTTCTAAAAATGGTATTGTAATAAACATTTGAATGTTTCTATTGAAACATATCCATAATTTAAAAAAATATTTTAGACTTATTTTAAATTGAAAATATCATCACACATATTTGCAACAAAAATTTTGCAAATTACCTTAAACCTTACGAGGACCTCAAAACTCATGGGGGCCACCTGGGGGAGGGGGAGGATCTCACTCATAACTATGTAAGCATATCACATGGGTTCAAAAGAAGGGATTTTTAAAATACTATTTTTACACATGTTTCATATATAGATGGATGCCATATAAAGGGGCCGTTTATGAAGGGAGTGAGCCCTGAAGTGGAAGCATGAAGCCGAAGCAAGTGCTATGGTGGAAGGAGCAAGAGCAAGAGAGAGAGGCACACAAGACATGGAAACTCCAATAGTCACAATATGTGACTGGCCTTTCCTTTATTCAAATGTCACAGAAAGAATAAAGAATGAAGTGACAATGATTGGCACCTGCCACCTATAGTGCACGAGTGTGCAGATAACTAATACATGGTGCATGTACTTGCCAATATAACTAATATATGAGTGGCTAGACACAAGCATTTGTAGTAGATAGGATGCCAATATTACTAATACTTTGCCTTTGTAGTAGATAGGCCATGCATTTCTATATCCTAGACATCCAAGAAATAGCACCTCCATTAAATATTAGTATCCAAAGTGTTGCAATTTGATACACATGCCCATACAGGAGTAGTTACATAATGAAACTTGAAAATTTTATGCAGACCACCATAACAAAGGCAAATAGTTGCTATGCCCTTAAGGTATCTCATGATACCCTTGATAGCAACCCAATGCCATCTGCCAAGTTTAACCATATAGCGTGCCACAACACCCACTGCAAATGTTATGTCAGGGCAAGTGGCTATCATGGCATACATCAAACTACCCACTACAAATGCATAAGGGATCTGTGAAAGATACGGGATCTAGGACATGGCAGTGAGTTATGGTGGATGGAAGGAGAAGAGTGGACTCATGATGGAGAAGACAAAGACACTGTTTGTTACACAAGTGAATTAGGTTCCAAGATTGAGACTTGGACTCATAAACACAATCTTGTGTATGTGGACAATGACACTGACACTTTACTGAAAAGAAAAGAGTACTATCATTTCATTAAGAAAAGGAAGCAAGTACAATGCTTTATAGGAAAGTAGGAAACTGCAGTAGGCACCACTGTACATATGGGATAGGTAAGCATGCATGTCCTTGACCCTGAAGCTCCATACAAAAAGGCTGTCAATGAGTGTGATTGCTGAATCTCAACACCCCTCCTCAATCACAACTAGAAAGGCACAAAGTGTGTAGAGGCTGTAATGAGAACCACCTGCAAAGTGTGGGCACACCACAAACATGGTAGACACTAGAGGCTGTCACAAAAAAGGCTAAGTGTGGGCACCAAAACATGATGGACATCCAGAGGCTGTAACAGGGGCCTCACAAAGTGTACAGGGACTGTAACACCAAGTTACATAAGGAGTTTACAAAGCTTATGGCAGGAAGCATTAGGACAAGGAAATACAAGGCCTTTAAAACAGTCTATCAGAGTAATGAGAGTAGAAGGACTGATGAGTCTTGTCCTTCCGATCGTGGTGGTCTTCATCTTCATCTTTTGGTCCATGGTCTTCTTCTTCTTTCATAGCTGTCATGGGTGAAAAAATTCAATCAATAGACCATACTTAGATGACTTTGATTGTGCACTAAATAAGGTATCCAATTTATCCCAAGTGTCATGGGACATGTCACAGGCATCCACATGATGGATGTAGCTGTCATCCAAATCCAGTTTAATGATGGCTTGTGCCTTGTCATCATTCTTCTGCCAAGTAACTGCAAGGTCCGCATCCCAAGGTTTCTTCTCTTTGCCATTGGTAATGGCCCAAAGACAGGCTTCATCAAGATGAGCTTGATGCGGGTTTGCCAAGTGTGAAACCCTACTCCCTTGAACCAAGCATTTGGAGAGTCTTTTCCCATGTTGGATGGCTGAAGCAGCAAATCAACTCCAGAATTCTGAGATTTTATCAGTGGAAGAGCAGAATACAATGTGTCAAGAGACACAGGTAATGACAGTGTGAAAACACACTATGTCTGTGTTGATGTTGAGCTTGATTCTTCTTGTTCGGGGTCGTTCGGTCGTCCTTCAATCTTTCCAGATCCTTCCCCTCCTTGATTGGTGCTGGGACAGTGGATCAGATTGGGCTTTAGCTTGGTTTAGTGTCAGGAGTGAGAAAATGAGAGAAAAAATGAGCTTGGGAGATTTTGGCTATGGTGGAGTTAGGGTTTCTAAGACAGGGGCCTTGTTTTTTGGCTGCTGTGAACTCAATACTTGAACATTTTCAAAAGTTTTTTTTATGAAAATGAAGCTTACTTCAAGGGCTATCAAAGCCCCATGGAGATCGACCAGATCGCGGGCAGTACGGCGCACACAGAGTAGGAAAACGTAGGCAGGCGCAATTTCGGACAGATGCGACGATTTTTGCAAAGCCGTCGTCAGGGCGCAGTAATGTTGGGCTTTAATGTGATGGAGAGTTGCGCCTGATGTTGGGAAACCTTTTCCAAGAAGAAGTCATAGGCTGATTTGACCTGTAGAGGGAGATCTCATCCCTCTATCAGAGGTATGTCCAGGCTGGCTATGGTGGCCACATGACAAAAGCAAAGAAGAATGACAATACTGGAGCTATAGGAGCCCAATGTTGGACTGTTATGCAACAGAGGGAAGCTCAGGGAGTTTAGGAACAATCCTCCAGAAGAGAGCTTGGGGAGATACTGCTTGGTTCAAGAGATCTAAGAGCTCAAAGGCAGGTAGGTGCACGTTTGGCTATGGCTGCCAAACAGGGTAGTGAGAAAAAAGAGTAGAAGATGAAGTCTTGAGCTGGACTGAGCTCAAGCTGAGCTAGATGAAAGTGAAATGGAGCTGAAGGAGTAGTGCCATGCCCATCTGTGCTCTGATACCATGTGAAAGATACGAGATCTAGGACATGGCAGTGAGTTATGGTGGATGGAAGGAGAAGAGTGGACTCATGATGGAGAAGACAAAGACACTATTTGTTACACAAGTGAATTAGGTTCCAAGATTGAGACTTGGACTCATAAACACAATCTTGTGTATGTGGACAATGACACTGACACTTTACTGAAAAGAAAAGAGTACTATCATTTCATTAAGAAAAGGAAGCAAGTACAATGCTTTATAGGAAAGTAGGAAACTGCAGTAGGCACCACTGTGCATATGGGATAGGTAAGCCTGCATGTCCTTGGCCCTGAAGCTCCATACAAAGAAGCTATCAATGAGTGTGATTGCTGAATCTCAACAGGATCTTGGTCATCTCAGCCTTCTATGCATCAAACTATGGAAAATCAGCCTGACTCACTTTTACATGAGAAGGTAATGGATAGATAATAGGCTTAATATCCTGTAGATGAAACCACTCAAGAACCTTCATGATGTACTCCTTTTGTGACAAGTAAAGAAGCCCCTTAGAGTGAACGCATGTAATGCCCATCCCAAGAATATGTGAGGCATATCCCATGTCCTTCATCTCAAAGCTCTTCTTGACCTAACCTTTCAAGGCATCTAGCTCATTGTGAGCACTCCCAGTAATCAACATATCATCCACATAGAGTTTCAAAATCATAAGGCTATCATCATGAGCCTTCTTTGTGTATAAACACATATCCATATCACTATGGGAATATTCATGTGAATGCATAACAGCATCAAACTTTTGGTAGCATTCATAGGTGCTTGTTTAAGGCCATAAAGACTCTTTCTCAATCTAGACACTAGGTGTTCTCTGCCAATGTCTACAAAGTCCTTAGGCTGCTCCATGCAAATCTCATCATGCAACTTCTCATAAAGAAAAGTTATCTTAACATCCATCTCATAAAGATCCAAGTTAAGCTAAGCAACCAAATCCAATACCAAGCATAGGGTAGTCATCTTCACAACACGAGAAAATACTTCATCAAAGTCTACACCATGCTCCTGCTTGAAACCCTTAGTAACCAATCTGGCCTTGTATCCCACCTGCTTGGGGCATCCAAGGGTATTTTTCAACCTATACACCCAATTGCATGGCAAAGTACGCTTTCCACTAGACAAAGGAACCAAATCCAGCATATGATTTTTTTGTAGTGTGTCATACTTTGACTACATAGCCCTGTCCTAAGAGTGACTATCACCTCTACGCATGGCCTCATCATAAGTAAGAATCACCAACATCTTTCTCACCATAATATAATCCATAGAGGGACCAAACCATGCAAGCTATTGTCTATCTCTAATAAAGCGCCTCAAAACAAGCTATGGGATCTATACATCTTGTGGAGCATCAACGGTCCACTGTTGCAAGCTATCTAGCTAGCTGTACAATTACAAAAGACTCCTCCCAAAATATCACCATGCATATCTCAATGACATGCTTAGGCTCCTTATGCATTTTCTCCTCATAGAAAATAACATCATGGTTGCGAATAACCTTCCGAGCTTGCGGATCTCATAGGTGATAGCCCATCTCACATACATCTCAATAACCAAGAAAGATGCATTTTCCAGACTTAGGATCCAGCTTATTATTCTTGTCCTTGGGAGCATGGCAGAAAGCCCCACAACCAAAGACACGCAAGTGAGCATATGAGGAAGGTTTTCCAGACCACACCTCCTCTACAACTTGATATTCAAGAGTAGTACATGGAGATCGATTTATTAAGTGTATAGTAGTAGTGATTGTGTCAATCCAAAAATGTTGTGATAAGCCTACATGGCTAAGCATATTGCAAACTTCCTCCTGAATTTCCCTATTCATGTGCTTAGTCATACCATTCTGTGGTGGGATGTACGGGGTGGTAAACGAATTCTTAATACCCCTCTCATCACAAAACTTCTCAAAGGGTTTAGAGACATACTCGCCCACATATTTTACCTTAGGTATTTCAGCCTATATCCAGACTAGTTCTCAACCAAAGAAAGCCAACACTGAAATATAACCAAGACTTTTGATTTCTACTTAATAGGATATTCCCAAACCTTATATGTAGTCTCATCAATGAAGGTAACAAAATACTTTGCGCCACCTAATGACTTACAGGTCATGGGGCCACATATATCGGAATGAACAAGAGCCAAGGGCTCACCTATACATGTCATACCAAACTTCTTATGTGTATTATGTGTCTGCTTACCATATAAACAATGATCACAAGACTCAAAGCACTTATAGTCAAGGGGCGTAAGATACTACCAATGGTTAAGCATTTTCATTCCTTTCAAGGACATGTGCCTCAGGTGACAATGCCAAAGAGATACATATGGAGCTATATCCACTACTAAAATATAGTCTCAACAACAAACTTAGGTACAAGCAAAGGATAGAGAGTATCTAACTTAGCGCCACGTGCAATGACAAGAATCCCACGAATAATCTTCCATGAGGAATCACCAAAAGAAACTACATAACTTGCATCATCCAAAGTGCCAACGGAGATAAGGCTCTTCATGAGAGTTGGTACATGACGTATACCATGAATAGTAAATACGCTACCACTACACCTAAACCAAATTGCAACTTTGACATCACCAATACCAATGATCTCTAATGCTTGTTCATTATCCAAATGGACAAATCCATTTATACTGCAATAGGAGTGAAACCAATCTCTATGAGGGGTCACATGAAAGGAAGCCGCTAAATCTATCATCCAACACTAATATTGCCTGACAAATCATAATCAATTGCTGTGAAGTATCAAGAGAAG
This sequence comes from Lygodium microphyllum, assembly GCF_053477565.2. Lineage (NCBI taxonomy): Eukaryota > Viridiplantae > Streptophyta > Polypodiopsida > Schizaeales > Lygodiaceae > Lygodium > Lygodium microphyllum. The sequence continues at coordinate 82,083,978 of NC_141151.1, forward strand.
AAGCTACAAGTATAAAATCATCATCATCAAAATCAGTTCTACAAGACATTAATCTCTTCAATATTAATGCCAGACTTACTAGGGACAATTCTGCGATCATCATTTTTGTCATATACTTTATCATTTCCCTTTGCTTGTCCTCACACATTTTATGTCACTGTGGCCAAGTATATCATACTTTCCTATAGCAATAAAAATTCAATGAGGAATTATGGTCATGGGACTTACTATGAGACTGTCCACATGACTAAGAATGACACTGTTGAGAGTCTCTCCCATGGCAATCATTACCGATCCAATCATTATTGCCTCCAACTGTTAAAGCATGAGAGGTGCGAGAAGCATCGATATTACTTATTGATGGGACCTAAAATGGGCCGGCACTGGCTATGGCACTAGCTGGACCTCATCCATACAACAAACAACCCCACCACACGGCCTCGCGGGCCAGGAGCATCTAAAACTCACTTTACATTAAATGCTTATGACGATTTTGCGTTTGTATCCAATATGTAGTCCAAATTTCACCTTCCCTTCTCCTCAGAGGGAGATCCCATAACATATAGACATAATGCCTCCTAATACACACATAGGGAAGCACCTCTCGGCTGATTGCCGCGGCTCCACTGCGACTCTCCTACACCTCGGGAATTGGCCCCAAGATGCATCGCTAACACATATAACATTCGCACAAACTACACTCTTTCGTAATCCAGTGCTTCATGAGATTTTAATTTGCCTCACAAAACTTTCCCCAACGGGAAGTGCATGTCTAACCTACAGCTTAGGTTTCCTATCCTCTCAGCGTTGGTCAAAGTTTATCAATCAATTGCAATGCATTCCAGGAGATACCACGTGGCATGCTTGATGCAAGGTGTATGACAATTATGCACAACCATTTTATGATTAAAAAAATAGCCATGTGAGGTGCGGAAAACAGCCCTTTCATGAATTTTAACTAATCGTTACGTGTTGCGCTGCTTTAGGGACTAGCACTGAAACTTTCGTGCTACTAGTCACCTATATTTAATTATGAAACGATCCCTAAATGCTATGCACAAAAAGGAAAATCAAAATTTTTATCTTTTCAGTAATTAGATCGTCGTACAAACTTCATCCCCCCCCCACCGTTTAGGTGTTGCTGCGGTGCATCGGTATAAATGGTTGTTTTGTATCATTTTTGTATGCAAAAAACAATAAACACGTACTATAGCACAAAGGAAAAGGCCAAACTAAGGCTTAACCTCATGCTTCAACCTCGCCAAAAATTCACGCACATAAATCTTATTTTTTCATATTTTTTTAGCACGAAAATCCTAATTTTCTCTCTTTTTTGCTATTTTTTGCTATTTATTATTCATGAAAAATAGGTATTTTATTATTTATTTATATTGGCTTATTATTTTGACTGAAACTTAACATTTTCTCTAATTTTATCCCATTTTCACCCCTTTTTTCCAACTCAAAAAAGAAAAAAACCACTAATTTCCATTAAAAATGATATTTTACGGGGTTTAAAGAATTAATAACGGCTCTAAATCATCACGGGTTTTGCATTTCTGTTGTTACAGCCCTCAATCATGATGCAAACAAGGTTCCAACAAAAATTCATCGCATGTGAACAGTATTTTGGACCCTGAAACAACAAAAACAAGCAAATCTCTTCATAAAATTGGACTATACCGCGTGTCTTGTGTGTTGCGGGTTTTTTAATAATTATTATGGGCAGCCCACGAACTGACCAACAACCATTCTTCAGTGTTGAACCTCTTTCCTTAGCCTCCTCTTCGTCTTGAAGCAATCCGATCACAACCGGACAAGCATTCTTCAGCCCCTCTTCTTCTTGATTTCTTGCACAAGAATTGCCTCTATGCAGGAGAGAGAGGGAGGAGAGAGAAAGAATGGTTTTTGATCTCTTTACTCAGTGCATCATTCCTCGATCTGTTTGTGGCGATGGAGGGCGAAGGATAGAAGCATCTCAGGGCCAACAGGACTCCTCTCCATTCTTCTGATCAAAAAATGATGATGAAGGAGGGGAGAAATGGGGTGCAAAATACTGTCACCCCCCCCCCCCCCCCATCGTTTCATTTCATGAGCATTTTGGCTCTTAAGCTCTTTGTTAAGAGCTTTTAAACTCTTAATCAACTTATCTAGTTCATGCATTTTGCTTTCACACTTCCGACAAGTGGCTTTTTTGCTTTTGGAGGGGCAAACGACATCGGATTCGAGATCCATCTAGACGGGTGGTTCTACGGCATCAAAATCTACAAAGCTAGCCCCCATCATGCTCTTCTCGGCTTCCAGATCTAGTAGTTGCTTCACAATCCCAAACCTTGTGGGGATTAAATGGGGGATCGAATGACCTCGAAATGGAGATCCGAGACTTGCGTTCAATTCCTAACGCCATTTTACATCTAGGAAAACTCTAGCTCAGCCATCCGCCACCGTTTGATTTCCATGAAAATAAGCACTAGCGCTTTAGGGACTTGCTACTTAAAATCGTACTGATTGCCACCACCACCTTCAACGAAGTCTATTTTTCCCTTGAAATTCGTAATTTTTTGTAATATTTCTACAATGAAATATTATTCGGCCCTAGACCCTGCACACCCCGCACAAAAAGCAGTTTAAAATAATCTCCCCGTGACAAAAGACCCTTAGCTAAGTGCTTACCCCGCGTGCTTCAATAAACACCAAGCCCACGTCGTGTACGGAAGACCGTGGCTAAAGACCACAAGCCCACGCGGGAACACCCTTCACGGAAAAAAGGGGATAATGGATAAAATTGTGTAAATTTTTTTATTGATAACCCCCTCCCCCTCAGCCGATGCATGGCGGGGAGAGGGAGTGTGGGAAGAGCATGAGTTATGTGGAGAAGAGAGGAGCGTGGGAAGGGGAGCATGCCACTAGCCACGTGTGTGGCTACCTCCCCTCCCCCCCCCCCCCCCCCCCCCCCCCCCCCCCCCCCCCCCACGTATAAGACCTCCCCCCTCTCAAGCTTGGGAGGGAGGGAGGGAGGAGAATCGTGGAGCCGCCGCCCTGCCACTGTGGAAGCCCCCACGCTGCCACACTAAGCACGCCGCCTTCATCGTCCTCACCACCATCATCATCACCATCTTCGTCATCATCGTCATCATCCTCTCCCAATCATTCTCATATTCTCTCTCCGTGTAATCTCCTGACAGAAGCTTGGAAGCTTCTAAATTAAAGCCTCCATAAGCCCTATTCTCCTGTGCCTTCCACGGGTTTACTTAAAACCATATTTGCAAGGGCCGTGTCCTGCACGGGAGATAAGATCTCGGACAGAGAGGATCTGATATGTAGATGTGACCCAACGGGAGTTGCTACAACAAAATACACTGCATAAATGGCTCCGAAGATAAAGACGCGAGGCGCACACGCGGGAGCTTCCACCCCAAGCACGCGAGTGGACAACGCCCCGAGTCCTAATGCCCAAGTTCTTAAAAATTAATTCCGCATGAAAGGATGCATTAGGCATGTTTATTTTCGTAGGGAAGTTATAAATGCATTTATTCATTCGATTTACAAAGTTGAGTACATGTCGAATATTGGAATTGCTCCCACTCCCGTGGACAAGGGTAGTTGCAATCTTCTCGAATGTATAATGCATAACTTAGAAGATGATATCGTGCTAAGAAGGATAGAGCTTATGTCGCATGATGCACTTAGGAATTAAATTCATGGTCGTGGTTCATATAGAGGATAATCTTAGACGCCCATTGAATGTTGTCCAAATCGTCGCAATGCATGGAAAGGAATTATGAACTTGCAAATTGTATGCGAGGATAGTTACATTTTAGGTCGGTTAAGTGCTAAAGGACAGGTTAAATCATAAATGCTCTCATGGCATTCGCTCCTGCGTGGAGTTCTTTTATCGAAGTTTGTATTTAGGAAAGGATTCATTTTCATATTAAAGCTTAAATTCAATGTATTAAATGAAGGATTTATAGGCACAATTCTTGGTGTAAATCAATGTAGGATTTATATGAGTTAGCTCTAAATTGTCAATCATTATTGTTAGGGCGATGAGGTTTCCTAGGAAAAGTATTTGCATCTCTAAGGAAAGGTCACCTCTTGTCACAAGACAAATAGATCAATTAGGTAAATCGCTTGTAATGGTGTAACTCAAATGATGATCACCTCAATGCCTAGGTAGAGCTAAGCCGCAATAAAATTCTGCCTAGTATCGCACTCATGAAACTGACTTAATATTTCCGACCTCAAAGGTCCTACCCACGTTCACGGAATGTTAGGGTTAGTTAAACACCCATGCAAGAACGATCTAGGGTTCTCACCCTAAGGATCAATTGGCCTAATACTAGACTTCCGCAAGGAAATTAGAAACCCTAGGGCTAAGCGCTATCGGCCTAGCAAGGTTAGGGTTGTGTTGGGTTGTGAGGACTCCCAAACCCTACATCTTGACCAAAGGTATTCTTGACCAAGGAATACCATGTGATGGAAGAAATAATCCCTCAAGATAGGTGCGACACTTATCTCATGCAAAAAGTTGCAACATCACATGGTTTTGTGTCTAAACCACAAAATAGTATTGCCACTCCTTAGAACAAGGTTTGGCAGGTTCTAAGTACAAGTCTAATTTTCTAGAGGATGAGTAGACATCCTGCTACATCACCCTTCCTTGGGCTGATTTGCCAAGTTAGGGAAATTATGAATTGCCTAGCAAACAATCAAGTGAGGACAACGGGGTTGTCCAGGATTTATTGACCTTAATGTAAGGAAACCTAAGGTATTTGTTAATTTGGGTTAACAGCGTATAAACCCTAACCTAAGGAAAGAGGGTAAACAAGCAACTCAGCTTACGAAACCCTTGGGATCTCACCAAGTCGAAATTGATCCTGGATCGAATGCTGGATGTATTCGGAGAGAAGGAATTATACCTTAGCAGTTGGCCGTACAAACGACCACTGGAATGATTGTGATTGTATACTTAGGAGCACTGTTTGTACTTCTTTGCTCAATGAAATAATGTTGGAAAATAACTAAAGCTTCAGGTTAAAAGCATGGAGGGAGAGGCAGCATCAGTTACCCCCGACTGTCTGCCTGACCCTATCCAAGGGGGTTGTTAGCCATGCCATGTACGTGGACCAAACCCACCGCGAGAGGTCTCTCCGGTGCTACTTGGAGCAGGAGGACGCTTGGGTGCCAGGGGGGCTCTGGCCATAAATCCCTTGCCTCCGGGTCCTGCACAAGAGGCCGAGGTGACTCAAGATTGGATCTCGAGGCCCGCATACTAGTCTACGGACGAAAACTTGGAATAGCGATCCCTGAGGATTGCTGGAATTGCCTTCGGGCGGATTATGGATTAGCCTTCAAGCGGATTATGGAATTGCCTTCTGGCAGACTATGGAATAGCCTTCGGGCTGGATTATATGATGTATTCCAAAGACTGATAAATAAAGATCAACTGTTGAAAAGGAACTTGCTTGACATTGTTTTTCTATGTCATTGCTTAAGTTACGTGAAGAAACTAGTGAATAATTGGTGAATTAAAGAAGTTGTTTTTGCTTGTCAAACTAAATGTGGTAGGTAATTAGAGAGCTAAAGCAACCCAAGGAAAGTGCGGTGGATGTGACCATGGGTCCGCCCTACGAAAGGGTGGTCCCGGTTGGCCGGAAACTTTTCTCAAAAGGAATTGACAGCAAGGTAACGATGACCTAGAATCTATAGAGCTAGAGTCCCAATTTATGCTATTTTAGGGGAACGGAATGGGACTATACCCTACGGGCAGAGAGGTCGAGCTTCGCATCCCTCTCGTTTTCCATTCTCCTTGAACCAAGTGCAGTATAAATCCACTTCGACCCTGACGTTTCTGCACAAGTAGTTCATATGGGGGTCGACGCTAGTTACTTTCTAGGGACTTGACCATTAGGAAAATCCTGATTTAGGTGGTCCTAAGTGGGAACGGCCGGAATGCTTCCGCTAGGAACTTGACCGTTAGGAAAATCCTGATTTAGGTGGTCCTAAGTGGGAACGATCGGAATGCTTCCGCTTCATGGCAGACTCGGGAAAACCTAGATCGCAAACCCCGTGACATTCCATGGGAGTGCTGGGTGGCGCTTTCTAGACTCTCTTCCCGATGGGCTAATAAGACGTGTCCTACAAGTGGATAAGGGGGAACACCTTACTGTTGGTATCAGAACGAACCAACGAAACTTAGCATTTACAAGAAAACTTAATGAAGAGAAGTAGAGCAATGTTATTGTTAAGAACATTTCCTTAGCTAGTTATGGATGCTGGTCTGCAGAGTCGCGAAGCATGGAACAACTTCTTGGTGTTCCAGGTTATGTTTATGACTGCGATGTGTGCCTCGGATTATCCTCGTAGGCTAGATATGATGAATATCCTAGACCACATCTAGAATCCTTCACCCCTGTATGTGGAACGGAGATGGACGGGAGATTCAGGAATTTATTACATGGCTACCCATCGACTTGCGTACCTTCGAACCAACTTGAAGAGAATCAAGTGGATGGAGGACTTAAAGATCATGAAGCTGTTCATCTTTGTTAAGGCTCACGCTAACGCAACCCTACATGTCGGCGGTCGAAAGGTCAAGCAAAACACGTATGTGTACGAGGAAGTGACTCGAATAATCCTTGTCAACAGAATCAAGGTGTTGGGACGTTATGAGAAGAATCTGTATCAAAGGAAAGGATACCCCAAGCTTCCTATGACTTATCGATTCCTGAAAATACATGACCCCAATCCATGTTATTACTCGGTTCCCATAGCTAAATGTAACACAATCTTATTCTCACCGAATTCATATGTCAATCAGCTTGTTCCATCTTCCCAAAAATAATTGTACAGAAAGGGCTATGCCCACATGAATGAAATGGACTTTTTATCAATGAATGTCTGGGCTGTAAGTGTTGGTAAAGGAGTTAAGTGATTAGGTCACTTGGCTACAAGCTGAATTGGGCATGTAATATAATGGGAGAAACGTTTAGCAAGTTTTTAACGTAAAGAATCTTATTGTCCAGGCACAACCTCAAGTGCAAATTCCTAGTCCGACCCCTACACCAAGTATGGCTATAATTCAAGAGATGAAGTTTCTTCTCAAACAAATCAAGACACTAGAATTCGATGGTAAGGAAAGGACCATCCAAACTGATGCCGAGATCTGGATGGAATCCATGGAGGATTATTTCAAAGCAGCAGGTACTGCACCCGCTAACCAAGCAATGCTCACCAAACTGAAGCTTACCGGCGAAGCAAGACTTTGGTGGAAGCAATGGTGCAGAGACCAAGGGATCTTGGAAGGATCAGTTACCTGGGAGAAGCTTAAGAGAGCTGTGCGAGGAAGATATCTACCACCTGCCTACCGCACCCAGAAGATGAATGAAATCTATGAATTAAAGCAGCTTGGTCTATCTCTTGATGCTTACTATTCAAAATTCGTCTCTCTTTTAAAATAAGTGCCACAAATGGATATGACACAACAGGTATCAAAGTTTTGTGCTAGATTAAATCCGCCTATAAACGCCCGCCTGGAATCAATGCGCCCAATAGATCTACAAGATGCGCTCATTCGAGCTGCACCCATAATACAGGAGGTGCAGACTAGGCCAAGAAATAACAAGACTTGGTCTTACAAGAATCAGAACAAGGTAGTGTATAGGTCTCAGGCTAAGAGAGCGCAAGGCCAAAATCAGGGACAAAGGAAGAAAGCCAGGGCCAACACTGTCAAAAATTTTGTTCCTACCCAAGGTAATAGCCGCAATCTCCATTGCTTCCATTGCAACGAGCCCGGTCACTTTAAAAGGCAGTGTCCCAAGCTTAGCGGAGGACAATGTCAAGGGCCATCCCAAGGAACCGTCCGTGGACAAGGAGCCACCGTCATGGCCAGATGGAGAACCTCCAGTGTTGCCAACAAGGATCTGTGTGATGAAGAAGATCCAACCCTGGAAGCTGACATTGAGAGGGCAACGGTTCATGCCGCCCTTCACAAGAAAGGCACAAATCACCAGTTCTCGGTGATTCAAATACCATCGGATTATCAAGGTAAAAGTTTCAAAACCTTGATTGATTGTGGCAGTACACATTCCTTCATTTCACCAGTATGTGCAAAAAGATTAGGAATAGCCACAAAAGATGCACCTACCTTACTTGTGGAATTAGCAAATGGTCGTGAGGTCACTTGTACCAGGCAAACTGCTAGGGTGAAATTCCTACTGGGTGGACAGTCGACTTCGGTCAGATTCAGGGTTATGAACCTAGGTGTCCACAAGTGTTTGCTCGGAATGGATTGGCTTAAACCTAATGATGCCCACATTCACTATGGAAAGGGCCAAGTTTCCTTTTGAAATTTTGAAGGGAAATTGGTCACAACTCAAGGAGAGGCTGGAAAGCAAAAAATTCAACTGGCCAAACCATCTCGCATAATAAAAGGAGTTAGAAAGGGGCTACCTGTCTATTTGATTAAGCTAAATAAGCTAGATCAGAATCAGGAGTCTAAGGAAGAACCTTCATGGCTAAAGGAGTACGCAAACGTATTTCCTGAAGAGCTGACAGAACTTCCTCCTCAAAGAGAAGTCGATCACGAAATCAAGCTAGCACCAAGAGCTGCACCAATTGCAAAGAGACCATATAGGATGTCCATCCCGGAAGCGATTGAGCTGAAGGAGCAACTCAAGCAACTGTTAGACCAAGGCTACATCCATCCTAGCAATTCACCATGGGGAGCTCCAGTGCTGTTCCAGAAGAAGAAAGATGGAACGCTTCACCTATGCATTGATTACAGAGGGTTGAATCAATTAACCATTAAGAACAAGTATCCCATTCCAAGAATAGATGAGCTTCTTGACCATCTTCAAGGTGCGAAGATCTTCTCTAAGATCGATCGCAGGTCTGGATATTATTAGATAAGGATCAAGAAACAAGATATCCCAAAGACAACATTCAGCACAAGATATGGATACTTTGAGTTCCTAGTCATGTCATTCGGGCTGACAAATGCTCCTACTACCTTCAACAGGCTAATGGAGGATATCTTTAGGCCCTATCTTGATGACTTCATACTTGTCTTCTTTGACGATATCCTAGTTTACTCCAAACAGGAAGAAGATCATGAACCCCAGCTTCGTATCGTCCTTGAGATAATGAGGGCACACAAGCTTTATGCCAAGAAGAAGAAGTGTGCATTTTTCAAGCAACAGATTGAATATCTAGGATTCATTGTATCAGCGAAAGGAATTTCGATAGATCCGGCCAAGGTCAGAGATGTTCTAGAGTGGCCAACACCAACAACGGTCAAAGAAATACGTAGTTTTCTTGCATTGACAGGATGGTACAGGGTCTTTATCAATAACTATACTTTGATTCTAGCACCTCTGAGACTGATCTACTAAAGAAACAAGTATCAACTGTATGGTCACCTGCTGAACAGTCCAGCTTTGACAAACTAAAGCAAAGCTTGGTATCAGCACCCATCCTGAAACTTCTGGACCTTAGTAAGGAGTTTGAAGTGATAATTGATGCTAGCACACTTGCCTTAGGATGTGTGCCTATGCAAGAAGGTCATCCTGTAGCATACTCTTCAAGGAAACTGAAGAGCCATGAGAGGAACTATGCTACTCATGATCTAGAGCTATTGGCTGTCATCCATGCTCTCAAGTTTTGGAGACACTACTTGCTGGGTAACAAGTTTACCCTAGTGATGGATCATAAAAGTCTTAAATGGATTTTTACCTAAAATGAGCTCAATATGAGGCAACGTCGATGGATTGAAGTGCTGGAGGAATATGATTTTGAAATCAAATACTGGCCTAGAAAGGAGAATGTAGTTGCCGATGCACTCAGTCGCAAGGCATTTCTGAATTCTCTAATCTTGCAAAATCCATCAACAATCAGATCTCTAGCCACAAAAGTATCCATGCCAAACAACCCAATTCTTGAGCTAGCTAAAGAAGAGGCATGCCATGACCCAACCTATTAGAAATTTCTAAGGGAGATCCCTATCAAGGATCAAGACCCGAAGCTACAGGCAAAGTATCAAGAATTCTCTATCAGTAGTGGACTTGTCTACTATAGAATGAGATTATGTATACTGGCAAGCCAATCACTCAAGCAGAAGATACTTTGGGAAGCCCATGACTCCCCTTTCTCAGGACATCCTGGCTATGCCAAGACCCTCGATGTAGTCAGAAAGAGCTATTATTGGGAGAGGCTTAAAGGTGACGTTCTCAAATATGTCGCCGAATGTTTGTCTTGTCAACGCATTAAGGCCAAACATGTCAAAATGCTAGGGAAATTGCAATCACTTGACATTCCCCAAAGGAAATGGGAATTCATTAGTATGGATTGTTGTTGGCCTACCCCAAGTTCAAGGAGGATACAACTCCATTATGGTTGTGGTGGATATGCTCACCAAGGTTGCACATCTTATTCCTGTTAAGACAAACTATAAAGCCTCAGACATCACAAGGTTATTCATCAAGGAGATATTCAAACTACATGGGTTGCCCAAAAGAATCATTAGCGATCGTGACTCTCTCTTCACCTCACACTTCTAGAGGGCTATCTTCGAGGCCATTGGGACTTAACTATGTTTTAGTACAGCTTACCATCCCCAAATCGATGGTCAAACGGAGGGAGTCAACCAAGTCATTGAGGATATGCTAAGGGCACACTGTTGCCGTGAACCCAAAAAGTGGATTCAATATTTGCCACTGGTAAAGTTTGCCTACAATGATTTCTACCAACAAAGCATTCAGATGACCCCTTTTCAAGCATTGTATAGGCACGACTGTCGTAGTCCTTTAAACTTTTCAGATCCAACCTTGAGGGTTGAAGCCTCAAAGCAGATGCTGGAAGACATGGATGACCAAATCAAGTTAATAAGACAGGACATCCAAGCTGCCAAGAACAGACAGAAGGCTTATGCGGACTTGAAACGACAAGATAGATCCTTCGCTGAAGGTGATATGGTCTTCATTCGCATACGTCCAAACAAGAGTTCCCTATCCTTAGGGGAATGTAAAAAGCTAAGTCCAAGGTATTGTGGACCTTACAAGATTCTTAAGTGCCTAGGGCCTAATGCTTACAGATTACAACTCCCCGAAAACCTAAAAGTTCATAATGTATTCCATATCAGTCTATTGAAAAAGTATGTACCTAACCCTTGTCATGTGCTTGATGATTAACAAGTTGTAATGCCTAGCCAAGGAGTCCTTGAGCTACGGCCTAACAGGATCTTAGATGTTAGGGAGAGGCATTTGAGATCCAGAACCTTGAGAGAATACCTCGTCCAGTGGAAAGATTATCCCGAAGTGGATGCCACTTGGATGGATGAAAGTACTCTCAACAAACAATACCCCTAGTTCTTCTCAAGAAGAGGACATCTCGATTCCTCTAAGGGGAAGAGAATGTAATATTTTCACAATAAAATATTAATCAGCCCTAGACCCTACACACCTCGTGCAAAAAATAGTTTAAAATAATCTCCCCGCGACAAAAGACCCTTAGCTAAGTGCTTACCCCACGTGCTTCAATAAACACCAAGCCCACGTCGTGTATGGAAGACCATGGCTAAAGACCACAAGCCCACGCGGGAACACCCTTCATGGAAAAAAGGGGATAATGGATAAAATTGTGCTAATTTTTTTATTGATAACCCCCTCCCCCTCAGCCGATGCATGGCGGGGAGAGGGAGTATGGGAAGAGCATGAGTTATGTGGAGAAGAGAGGAGCATGGGGAGGGGAGCATGCCACTAGCCACGTATGTGGCTATCTCCCCCCCCCCCCCCCCCCACCTATAAGACCTCCCCCCTCTCAAGCTTGGGAGGGAGGGAGGGAGGAGAATCGTGGAGCCGCCGCCCTACCACTGTGGAAGCCGCAACCATGCCTTGCCACGCTGCCACGCCGCCTTCATCGTCCTCACCACCATCATCATCACCATCCTCGTCATCATCATCATCATCCTCTCCCAATCATTCTCACCTTCTCTCTCCACATAATCTCCTGACAGAAGATTGGAAACTTCTTTGGAAGCTTCTAAATTAAAGCCTCCATAAGCCATGTTCTCTCGTACCTTCCCCGGGTTTACTTAAAACCGTACTTGCAAGGGCTGTGTCCTACACGGGAGATAAGATCTCGGACAGAGAGGATCTGATATGCAGAAGTGACCCAACGGGAGTTGCTACAACAAAATACATTTCATAAATGGCTCCAAAGATAAAGACGCGAGGCGCACACACGAGAGCTTCCACCCCAAGCACACGAGTGGACAACGCCCCAAGTCCTAATGCCCAAGTTCTTAAAAATTAATTCCTCATGGGAGGGAGGGAGGGAGGGAGGGAGGAGAATCGTGGAGCCGCCGCCCTGCCACTGTGGAAGCCGCAACCATGCCCCGCCACGCTGCCACGCCGCCTTCATCGTCCTCACCATCATCATCATCACCATCCTCGTCATCATCATCATCATCCTCTCCCAATCATTCTCATCATCTCTCTCCACGTAATCTCCTGACAGAAGATTGGAAGCTTCTTTGGAAGCTTCTAAATTAAAGCCTCCATAAGCCATGTTCTCCCGTACCTTCCCCGGGTTTACTTAAAACCGTATTTGCAAGGGCCGTGTCCTGCACGGGAGATAAGATCTCGGACAGAGAGGATCTGATATGCAGATGTGACCCAACGGGAGTTGCTACAACAAAATACACTGCATAAATGGCTACGAAGATAAAGACGCGAGGCGCACACGCGGGAGCTTCCACCCCAAGCACACGAGTGGACAACGCCCCGAGTCCTAATGCCCAAGTTCTTAAAAATTAATTCCGCATGAAAGGATGCATTAGGCATGTTTATTTTCGTAGGGAAGTTATAAATGCATTTATTCATTCGATTTACAAAGTTGAGTATATGTCGAATATTGGAATTGCTCCCACTCCCGTGGACAAGGGTAGTTGCAATCTTCTCGAATGTATAATGCATAACTTAGAAGATGATATCGTGCTAAGAAGGATAGAGCTTATGTCGCATGATGCACTTAGGAATTAAATTCATGGTCGTGGTTCATATAGAGGATAATCTTAGACGCCCATTGAATGTTGTCCAAATCGTCGCAATGCATGGAAAGGAATTATGAACTTGCAAATTGCATGCGAGGATAGTTACATTTTAGGTCAGTTAAGTGCTAAAGGATGGGCTAAATCATAAATGGTCTCATGGCATTTGCTCATGCATGGATTTCTTTTATCGAAGTTTGTATTTAGGAAAGGATGCATTTTCATATTAAAGCTTGAATTCAATGCATTAAACAAAGGATTTATAGGCATAGTTCTTGATGTAAATCAATGTAGCGTTTATATGAGTTAGCTCTAAATTGTCAATCATTATAGCTAGGGCGACGAGGTTGCCTAGGAAAAGTATTTGCATCTCTCAGGAAAGGTCACCTCTTGTCGCAAGACAAATAGATCAATTAGGTAAATCACCTGTAATGGTGTAACTCAAATGATGATCACCTCAATGCCGAGGTAGAGCTAAGCCGTGATAAAATTCTACCTAGTATCGCACTCGAGAAATCGACTTAATATTTCCGACCTCAAAGGTCCTACCCACATTCACGGAATGTTAGGGTTAGTTAAAAGCCCATGCAAGAACGATCTAGGGTTCTTACCCTAAGGATCAATTGGCCTAATACTAGACTTCCGTAAGGAAATTAGAAACCCTAGGGCTAAGCGTTATCGGCCTAGCAGGGTTAGGGTTGGGTTGGGTCATGAGGACTCCCAAACCCTACATCTTGACCAAATGTATTCTTGACCAAGGAATACCGTGTGACAGGAGAAATAATCCCTCAAGATAGGTGCGACACTTATCTCGTGCAACAAGTTGCAACGTCGCATGGTTTTGTGTCTAAACCACAAAATAGTATTGCCACTTCTTAGAACAAGGGTTGGCAGGTTCTAAGTACAAGTCTAATTTTTTAGAGGATGAGTAGACATCCTGCTACATAACCCTTCCTTGGGCTGATTTGCCAAGTTAGGGAAATTATGAATTGCCTAGCAAGCAATCAAGTGAGGACAACGGGGTTGTCCAGGATTTATTGACCTTAATGTAAGGAAACCTAAGGTATTTGTTAATTTGGGTTAACAACGTATAAACCCTAACCTAAGGAAAGAGGGTAAACAAGCACTCAGCTTACGAAACCCTTGGAATCTCGCCAAGTCCAAATTGATCCCGGATCGAATGTTGGATGTATTCAGAGAGAAGAAATTATACCTTAGCAGTTGGCCGTACAAACGACCACTAGAATGATTGTGATTGTATACTTAGGAGCACTGTTTGTACTTCTTTGCTCAATGAACTAATGTTGGAAAATAACTAATGATTCAGGTTAAAAACCTAGAGGGAGAGGCAGCAATAGTTACCCCCGACTGTCTACCTGACCCTATCCACCCAAGGGGGTTGTTAGCCGCGCCGAGTACATGGACTGAACCTGTCGTGAGAGGTCTCTATGTGGGTGCTACTTGGAGCAGGAGGATGCTTGGGTGCTAGGGGGGCTTTGGCCATAGATCCCTTGCCTTCGGGTCCTGCAAAAGAGGCCGAGGTGACTCGAGATTGGATCTCGATGCCCACATACTAGTCGACGGGCGAAAACTTGGAATAGCGATCCCTGAGGATTGCTGGAATTGCCTTCGAGTGGATTATGGATTAGCCTTCGGGTGGATTATGGAATTGCCTTCGCGTAGACTATGGAATAGCCTTTGGGCTGGATTATATGATGTATTCCAAAGACTGATAAATAAAGATCAACTGTTGAAAAGGAACTTGCTTGACATTGTTTTTCTATGTCAGTGCTTAAGTTATGTGAAGGAACTAGTGAATAATTGGTTAATTAAAGAAGTTTTTTTTGCCTGTCAAACTAAATGTGGTAGGTAAATAGACAACTAAAGCAACCCAAGGAAAGTGCGGTGGATGTGACCCTGGGTCCATCCTACATAAGGGTGGTCCCAGTTGGTCAGAAACTTTTCTCAAAAGGAATTGACAGCAAGGTAACGATGACCTAGAATCTAT
Source organism: Lygodium microphyllum (assembly GCF_053477565.2). Lineage (NCBI taxonomy): Eukaryota > Viridiplantae > Streptophyta > Polypodiopsida > Schizaeales > Lygodiaceae > Lygodium > Lygodium microphyllum. The sequence continues at coordinate 82,099,031 of NC_141151.1, forward strand.
AGAGCTAGAGTCCCGATTTATGCTATTTTAGGGGAATGGAATGGGACTATGCCCTATGGGCAGAGAGATCGAGCTTCGCATCCCTCTTGTTTTCCATTTTCCTTGAACCAAGTACAGTATAAATCCGCTTCGACCCTGATGTTTCTGCACAAGTAGTTCGTATGGGGCTCAATGCTAGTTACTTTCTAGGAACTTGATCGTTAGGAAAATCCTGATTCAGGTCGGTCCTAAGTGGGAACGGCTGGAATGCTTCCGCTTCATGGCAGACTCAGGAAGACCTAGATCGCAAACCCCGTGATATTCCATGGGAGTGCCGCGCGATGCTTTTTGGACTCTCTTTCCGATGGGCTGCTAAGACGTGTCCTACAAGTGGACAAGGGGGGGACACATTACATTTTTGGATATTTTTAAGCACTTCTCAACATCAAAAATCATTTGTCATTGGCAACCATAGGATAGGGTGACTCAGGCCGTCAAATCCCATGAAAAGATCTGCACATAAACAACAAAAAGGAGCATCAAGCTAATACAAAAAATACAGAACACAACACATCACAGCTCATACCCTACCCCCTGACAAAACCAAGGCATGAAATCCATGAGGAGTAGGCCTAGCATAATCTAACAGAAAGTCTAAAGCCAATCGCTAACCAACTGCTCCAACATAGCCAAGCTAAAAAAAACTATCAAAGAGGTCACCCTAAGTGGTGGTTTGGACTACCTACCTAACTAAGGACAACTCAACCGGGAGCTCCTACTAGGCGAGGACTCCTATAGCCTGATCAATAAATATTTTCTTTTAGCACAGTTTTTCTCTTTTAGCCTTTTATTTTTCCATACTCGAGCATGTAAAAAGGAGGGAGCTGAGCGTAGTGACCCAAGGAGAACAGGGCATCGGCCTCAGGTCATGTCTCGAAACCCAAGAACCTACCAAGCCCGCGCAAGGTGACACTTAATCCTTTTCTAACGCTCACTTTTATTTTTGCTCCAACCTTCCTTTCTTTTCTTTTCTTTTCTTTTTTTCTAATGGCAAGATGTCACCCCAAGGAAGGGCAAGGTATCGGCCCCGAATCTTGTCTCATCCCCACCAGGAATCTACCAGGCCTTCGCAAGGCGATGAACAACAGCTCAAGGATTTTTCTTTCCTTCCTTTTTGTATTTTTATAGGGGTTAAAACCCCTTTTTACACACCACTGTATATTCATACATTGTCTTTCAGATCTTTAGGGTTTTGGCTCTTTCCATCAGCATTTTAGTAGGCTTCTCTAACTGCCTCACAACTAACAAGAACTCCTAGAAAAGCCACCTAGCAGGTCAGCAGAACAGGGTCACTAGAACTCCCATCTAAAACAGGTCTTTCAATGCCTGACAATGCCTTGCAAGAGGCAAGGACTACTCATACCTCCCCCAGACATATAGAACCTAAGCCTGGGACTTCATGCCTCAAGTGCCGATCCCCAACAAACAAAAGAAAGTAACCCTCACCTACACATATATCATTAATTGCTTAAGGGAAAAAACTAGAAAAGGGGACGAAACCACCTAGAATGGCCACAAGAAGCTTCCTTGCAGCAAAGGCTCTCTCAAACGACTTCATCAACCTGTATGGTGCAATCACTAAAACAACAAAGTATTAAACGTACCTGCACCAAATAGAGATATTGCCCTCTTGGCCTAAAGAAATAGCACATTTCACTGCAAACCAATAGGCCCTCTTGGCCTAAAGAGATAGATTATTAAAACCCAAAAACAACTAGCCCTCTTGGCCTTTAAAAATTATACATTAACTACTTAAACCAACTGGCCCTCTTGGCCTAAAATGGATAGTTCATTCTAATCCATGCAATATATGATCACCTTGGCATATACATCACATCCTACCAAACTAATCAGGATACCAAGGATAGCATAAAATAGGAGGACTAGCCTCATGCTCCTCATGCGAGTCAACTAACAGCTTGATCTACGCTCTTTGTAGATCCACTAGTCCAAGCCTTTCTACTAATATCTCAATAATAATAGCCATCTCTTCTTGGGTACTATGAGCTGAATGAATGACATCATTAGGTTGATATATCTCATCCCCTTGGTCGTCATTCAAATGGATTGCTTGTCCCAACTTTCTAGTAACTCCTCCTACAGGGAGAATCATGGATTTATGATCATTCAACTCTTCTCTAATCGAACCATTACATATGTCAATGATACGATCCAAACTAGACAGAGCTTCAAGCCTAGACCCATCATATAAATGCATCTCAGGGTAGCTGTCCCTATTGTCAGATGTCATATTATGGCCTTTCGTCGCATCCTCTTGGGAATCCATCAAAGCATGTCCACATGCAATTCCTGGCCCTTCATCTGACACACCAACAGTATTTTTAGGGATTTTGGGCCTCCAAACCCATCTCATATTCCTTTTCATATTCTTAGACTGCCTCATCTGCCCACATTGGTCCAATGGACTCACAGTGGATTTATCACCATTACCAGATGGCCTCACAGCCTTATGGCTTCTATTTAGTACAAGTGGACCTTTGGCATGTTGCATCTTCTCTACACGAGATGTCTTTACTTGCTTTTGTCCACTCTGCAACAACTGCTTAGCCATAGGAACCATGCTTTTACTAAAAGGAATAGCATCTACTCAAACGCATGATTCATCTATAAATTGGAAAGGTCTCTGAAGAGCCTTACTAGGAGCACAACTAGAACCACTCATAGAATGCTCAACTAAGCTTGTAGACCTAATGGTTCTATCAATTCCACTGTCACAACTACCTCTCATGGAAGTCTTGCAAGCCTTGATGGGACTTATTGGGTTTGGAATATTTTTATCCCCATAGGGTATATTATCCCTATTATTGCCATTTTCTACTTGGAGATTTTGGCTACCAAGGTTCCTCTCATAGGCTGCCTTGGTATCAACAAGTGAGCTGTCTCCTTGTAGAAATGGTTGGAAGCTAGGATCCACTTGTACTGAGCGGGGAAAACTCCAAAATTTTTCCCAACATCTCTGAATATGTCCCTCATAATCAATGGCATGCATCTTTGCTTCCCTTAACGACTTAGGATTCCGCAATCCCACTTGGATTTGCATGTTAATCTCTAAGCCACTCAAAAAGAGCTCACATAGCACATCACTTGGCAATGCAGTAGCTCTTCTTGGCCAAAGCCTCAGAATATCATCAAAGGCTCTAGCATATTCTTTAACAGAAGGATAGGACTCTTGCCTAATCTGCATCAACTACCCTAAAACTTGGGTCATAGGCACCTTCTTTTCATATTCATCTAAAAATTGATCACTCAACTCCTCAAAGGATTTAATAGACCCCCTTGGGAGGCTCCAGTACCATTTTCTAGCCTCTGCCTTTAGGGTACTTGAGAATACGAGCATCCAATGAATATCATTGAACCCACTTGCAAGGCAAGTTAGGCCATATTCTCGTAAATGCACCATCGAATCCTCATTAACCAGCCCATGAAACACTGGGAGATCCCTATAAGGAGGAGGGCATTTAGTCCTTTCCTTCGGGATCAGCACTGGGGCATTAAAATCCTCGTAATCATAGCCCAACTCTAGTGTCTTAGGGTCTCCAACCTCTTCCATTTCCACCTTTACTAGTGTAGGGAGGTTAATATTATCCTTAATGTCCCTTTCTGCCAACTCATAAAGTGGTCTAGGGAGACCTATAGCTCTTAGCATGTCATTCCGATCCTTTCTTAGAGGATCTTCCATATCTTGCCCCTTCCTAGGCAGTTCCATGATGGCTTTATCTAGGAGCTTCTGTCGCTCATCAAAAGCAACCTTATCATTAGCACTTAGGACCTGGGGACCGTGTCTTTTAAGCAAAGGTTTTCCCTTTGCATCTAGGGCTTCTAACATCCTTGTGATACTTAAAATTTTGGCATGATGCCCCACCACATGGGATGTTTTAGTCATAACCGCACTCCACTGTGTGTCAAGTTTTTTCCATGGCACTACGGCTTTAGCATAATCACTTGTTGATGCCATGACCGCCATAGCTTCCAACATACCTGTTCCATGCCCTCTAGGTTGATGGATGGTTATACATGATTTCTCTTGGATAAGACCACACCAAGGTGAACCTCGGCCCATGCCATCGCATTAGAGGATGGGGTAACCACTAACTGGTTACTCTTCTCATCACCCAAATTATCTTTTGTAGAGGACTCATGCTCTACATAACTAACTAAGTCCATTAGTAAGTTTTGTATAGGAAAAGTCAAGGTTTTCCATCCTTGAACAAACCCCATTTTATGGTTAGCTTAGCATACTCCTAATGGAAATTATAAACTTAGGTCCCTTTACAACCTAGATTTGAAGACCGCCACTTATAGACAGCTCTCGGCAGATGCACCACTGATGGGACCTAAAATGGGCCGGCACTAGCTATGGCACTAGCCGGACCTCATGCATACAACAGACAACCCCACCACATGGCCTCGCGGGCCAGGAGCGTCTAAAACTCACTTTACACTAAAGGCTTATGAAGATTTTGTGTTTGTATCCAATATGTAGTCCATCGTTCACCTTCCCTTCTCAGAGGGAGATCCCATAACATATAGGCATAATGCCTCGTAATACACACATAGGGAAGCACCTCTTGTGGCTGATTGCCGCGGCTCCACTGCGACTCTCCTACACCTCGGGGATTGGCCCCAAGATGCGTCGCTAACACATATAACATTCGCACAAACTCCACTCTTTCGTAATCCAGCCTTAAATGAGATTTTAATTTGCCTCACAAAACTTTCCCCAACGGAAGCGCCCGTCTAACCTACAGCTTAGGTTTTCTGTCCTCTCAGCATCGGTCAAAGTTTATCAATCAATTGCAATGCATTCTAGGAGATACCACGTGGCATGCTTGATGCAAGGTGTATGACAATTGTGCACAACCATTTTATCATTTAAAAAAACAGTCGTGTGAGGTGTGAAAAATGGCCCTTTCATGAATTTTAACTAATCGTTACGTGCTGCGCTGCTATAGGGACTAGCAGCGGAACTTCTGTGCTACTAGTCACCTATATTTAATTATGGAACGATCCCTAAATGCTATGCACAAAGAGGAAAATCAGAATTTTTATCTTTTGAGCAATTACATCGTTGCACAAACTTCATCCCCCCCTCACCGTTTAGGTGTTGATGCGGCGCATAAGTGTAAATGGTTGTTTTGTATCATTTTTGTATGCAAAAAACAATAAACACGTACTATAACACAAAGGACGAGGCCAAATTGAGACTTAACCTCATGCTTCAACCTCGCCAAACATTCACGCACATAAATCTTATTTTTTCATATTTTTTAAGCACGCAAATCCTAATTTTCTCTATTTTGCTATTTTTTCTATTTATTATTCATGGAAAATAGGTATTTTCTTATATTTATATTAGCTTATTATTTTGACTTAAACTTAACATTTTCTCTAATTTTATCCCATTTCCACCCCTTTTCTCTAACTCAAAATAGAAAAAAATCACTAATTTCCATTAAAAATGACATTTTATGGGTTTTAAAGAATTAATAACGGCTCTAAATCATCACAGGTTCTGCATTTCTATAGTTACAGCCCTCAATCATGATGCAAACAAGGTTTAAACAAAAATTCATCGCATATGAACAGCATTTGGACCATGAAACAACAAAAACAAGCAAATTTCTTCATAAAATTGGAACATATCGCGTGTCTTGCGTGTTGTGGGTTTTTTAATAATTCTTCTGGGTAGCCCATGGACTGACCAGCACCCCTACCCCCATCGTTTCATTTCGTGAGCATTTTGGCTCTTAAGCTCTTTGTTAAGAGCTTTTAAACTCTTAATCAACTTATCTAGTTCATGCATTTTGCTTTCACACTTCTGGCAAGTGGCTTTTTCGCTTTTGGAGGGGCAAATGACATCGGATTTGAGATCCGTCTGGACGGGTGATTCCGTGGCATCGAAATCTACATAGCTAGGCCCCATCACGCTCTTCCTAGCTTCCAGATCTAGTAGTGCTTCACAACCCCGAACCTTGAGGGGATTAAATGGGGGATCAAACGACCTCGGAATGGAGATCCGAGACTTGCATTGGGTTCTTGATGCCATTTTGCATCTAGGAAAACTCCAGCTTGGCCATCCATCCCCGTTTGATTTCCATGAAAATAAGCACTAGCGGTTAGGGACTTGCTACTTAAAATCGTACTGATTGCCATCGCCGCCTTCGAGGAAGTCTATTTTTCCCCTGAAATTCGTAATTTTTGGCTATTTTTAAGCACTTCTAGGCATCAAAAATCATCTGTCATTTATGTTAACCTCTTTATTCAAGAGTGAACCCTCTACATCCTTTGACTCCAGTCCATCTATAGGCATTTTTACACACATAGTAGTATGAAATGTATCCCATGATTCATGCAGTAGTGTAACCAAGAGAGGAACAAAGTGGGAAGATTACCCTTGAATTCAATCCCTTGCGAAGTCAAATGGCTAAGAATAGAATGAAACTCATTTAAGTGGGCTAATATACAAGTGCTTTCTTTCTTGCAAAGGTCCATGAGTTATTCGACCAATATATATCAGAAGCAAGGCTTTGCTTATCAAAGACATTGCAAATCTTATCCCATATGTCCCATGAGGACTGTCCATCCTTAAAGAGGGACATAATGATGGTGGACTTACATAGCTTATCCAATTCAACCCAATCCTTTGTATCAATATGTTTCGCCTTGACACCCTTATATTTCAAAGGCTTGACCTACATTTTTTGCATTAAAACTTACCAAATTTGGGCCTTCTAATAGCTATAGTTGATACCATCCAATTTGTTGATATTAAAGATAGCACTATAATTGGAACCACCAACCATACTGGCACTAAGAAAATGCACAAAATGACAAAAAAAACTGCTATAATAACTTGCAAATCAACCCTAAAACTTCTACCAGATCAAGCTCAAAACAAGGGATACTAACCAAGTAATGAGCTATCCACAAGCTCAATGTAAGGAACTATCAAATGGAGGTGACTCCTCGCATAAGTAGTACAACAAACTACAATTGCAACATCCTGAAAATGAAATATAGCAATAAAAAATCAATGCCAAGGAGGAGCAATCACTCATACAATACAAATTGCCACTACTAGAGAATAGCTCCAATTAGTAATCAGTAAATATGTGATTGGCACCAAGAACTGTCAAAGGATCAATGTGTTATATTGAAATACATTCCATAGGCATAATTATCATATGCATAGGGTAGGTCTTACAGGTAACAAAAGAGACCTACTCTATGCATACATCACTAACATAATGAAAAGAAAGGTGCCAACCCAAAAGTAATGTCATATCAGCCCAAAAGCATCAATTATGTACATAAAGCATGACAAGAGCATGTACATATCACCAAGTCCTAGAGTCTCATAGTAAGACCCTCAAGCTCAACTACATAACCAAATGCTCAATGCAGCATCCAAGTGTCACACTCTCAAGTAATGGCTCCTGCTGGAACAAAATTTGAATTCCTAACAAGCAAACAAAGCTCAAAACATCATGCGGAATGTGTCCATACATCTAAGATCCAAGTAGCATATATCCGGGAGTATCCAACCCAAGTAACTTACAAAGCTTACTTGAGTATCAAATCACTATATATGTTAGATATGATCAATGCCCCACCCTCATTAGGTGCTACCAATGATCCATGGTGCTCAAAGTTGTAAGGCCCCCATTATGAGGAGAAGCCAAATGTGAGCCCGGACATTGGTTGAGTCCTGACTTGTATATCAGATGAGGTCTATGTGACCGGATGGCAAAAAGGTGACCGTTGTGGGTCTAATCTTTGGGTTAGATGGAGTGGTTAAGCTGGTAGCAACTCAAGGTGCATTGCATCGAGTTGCGGGGTAAAGGAGTTAAAAGGGGCCGGATGGTAAAGGGAATATTCCCTGGCCAACTAGTGCGAGGCTTATATGGTAGGTCGGTCAGGCCAACCTCACGGCCTTCGCAGGCTATAAAAGCTAAACCCCTTCACAGCCATCTATCACTCATCTTTCACCCAGTCAGAGTTGTTGTTCCAGCTAGCCTTAAGCTCTTCACCTATCTTCTGTCTAGATCGCCATCTAAGCTTCACACAGTGGAAGCGCATGGGTGGACAGAGCCATCTTTGTATCACTTGTTTGGAGCTAAAGAATTTACTAATTCTCCTCTTATCTGTTGTGTACTCTCTATCTCTTTCTCAGATTATGTTCGTTGCACCGTGTAATTTTTACATATAATAGTGAATAACAACCAATGTCAAGAGTCAAAGCTCCAATCTCATCTCAAGAGTATGTAAAGAGCATAACTAAGCATGTATGATCAATTATATACCCCATTATAGCATCCAAAGTGCTCAAAAAGCATCAAATGGCAATAGATATACAAGATTCTGATAAAATAGTATGATGCCCTATTATTTGGGTAATTAAATAACCTTTGTAAACTAATCCAAATGAGCTCAATCAAAAGTCAAAAAAGCATTCCAAGCATCAAGCAAGCCAACTTTTGGGCATCAATGTCAAGCCCAAGGAGCATCACATAGGTAAAGACAAGCCCAATACTTGCTGTCCTCCGCAGGCAATATGCAATAGACTAATGTGAATACATAGTCAATGATTGAGATGGGAAAGCTCATATCTAATCCCAAAAGCCAATAACCAATGCTAGGGTGCCAAGGGTGATTTTCTAGGAGAGTCAACTGAGTGGGAGAAGCCAAACGAGAGGTGGGAGAGTTACCAAATGGGGCAAGAAGAGGAGCAAGGACAATAGGCACAAACATGCTACTTGTAGCCCCTCTTACTGCTACTTATGCTACCCATAAGAGAGCCCAAGACAATGATTACTATGGCCAAAGGAAGACTTTGAGTAAACCTCAATAAGTCTTTGATCACTGGGAAGGAGAAGAGCACCAACTCATACCTCTCCAAGCTAAGCCATGGCTACCATTGAAGAAGAACTACTATAGGTATTTCAATGCAATTGAACCAATGCCAAGTCGATGGGCTCGAGCTCTAAAGGAAGATATCTCTAATACCAGTTGTAGGGAGTAAGCCCTGAAGTGGAAGCAATGGAGAAGAGCAAGAGCTATGGTGGAAGGAGCAACAACAAGAGTGAGAGAGACACAAGATGTGGAAACTCCAACAATCACTATATGTGATTGGCCTTCCCTTTATCCAAATATCACTGAAATAATAAAGAATGAAGTGATTGTGGTACATGCCCACCACTACCTGTAGTGTACATGTGTGTGGGTAACTAATACACAACGTGGGTACTATTAGTGTAACTAATACATGGGTGCATAGGCACAAACGCCTTTACCTCCAACCATTTACAGATTGAATAGATGAGGGGTGTGTTTTATTTTGAGAAATTCATAGACAAGGCTATTCTTATATAGACCTTGAGCACACATGGTATAGAGGGTTTACATATAGTAAACCCCCCAAGCCTCAAAACCCATTACTTAAAGGTGAATTATGTATTGTGGGAAAATAGGATATAAGGAATATAGGATGAGTACATCAAGGAGGAAGTAACTACAATTAAAGAATGGTGGAAAAATCTAAAAGGTGAGGTTATGTAGTTGATCTCAAAAGGTTCATTTACATTGATAAAGAGCCAACCATTTATTGTTGTGTAAGCATTTTGAGATAGCGAATACAAGGCTTAATGATATGCACCAAAGAATAATACTTGCATATACGTTCTTACACTAGAGCCATAAATAACTCAATGTAATAAAAAAGTGTATCTCTATAAACATTGACTTTAACCATTGCTTTTCTCCAATATTTTATGTCAAAATGGGTGTCCAATGTCTTGGAGATGCATCGTTTTAGCATTCTATTATTATCAATCACTATGATTAAAGAAAAACCATGTTATTAACATGATTTTCTACTTATCATCAATGCACATGCATTCTAGCTCTTTATGTTCGAAAACATGCAATGCTATCATCTCAAACATTATAAATAGTAATAGCAATGTTCACTATCTTGCTACATTACAAAATATCAAAGTGGGATAATAATGTGGGCTTCTTTTACCCCAATTGAAAATGTATTTATTAGCATTAGGATATATGCTATGATAATGGTAATATAGTGGCATGTTGGATCTTCATCAAAATATTTTCCCAAGTTAATTTGAAGTTAGGAGACTTACTTATAGTTGAAGTGATGAACTTTCCCTTATTTGTAGCTTGCTTTTAGCAAATTATGCTAACAAGAAAAGGGTAATGGTCCGTGGGTATTCCTATACACACATGTTGTATAAAATACTAGGCACTGGATGGAGATTGGAGAGCTTCTTGGTTCCCCCATTTGCCTCCCCCTCCTTTGTGTTTGTAATGCACTAGGTTATTAACTCTTAAAGAGTTTAAGAGGAAATCCATCTACGGGGATGGGTACAGCTTTTAGGTATAAACATTCTTTAGGATTCTCTAGCCCCCACTTGATGTTCATGATAATTAAGTTGTGAAAAATTATGAGAATCACCATCTTAGCAAATTCCGTTCCTTGGCACATGCAAAATCCACCACCAAATGGAAGAAATGTGTTTGGAGCTAGGGATTGTTGAGAAAATGAGAAGTGTTGAAGGCTTCTAGCTCTAAGAAGTCCTTTTCATCCATGCAAAAGTCCAAAAGAATATGTAAGATCTACAGGTTTTCAAGCATATCATAACATTAGGAACATATATCATTAAGTAAATATAGATGCAAGCTTTATAGAAGACCAATATGGGATATTACTATCCATCCATAAGGTATTTTGAAGCCCTTGTACTCAAACTCCTTAATTGCAGCTCTAAAATTGAAGCTCAATATTGGTTCATGTCTCATTGTTTCTTGGATGACACGCCATATATACTTCATTTTGTGTAACTCGTCCCAAGTTAGCTCTTCTCTTGGTCTTCTATTGTTGGCTATCATTGTGTGTTCTAGTAGAAGTACAAAACATGGTGAAAGGTTATTCTATTGGACATGATTGCAATTTTCATGCATGATTTTAAAGGGTAGATTCATGCATGAGCGACACATGTGATGTGACCAAATGAGTCATCCTTGCATAAGATTCAAAGAGTGTGGTTGACTAGATAAATTCTTGGTATAGTTTTCGAGGTTATTTTTTTAGTACCCTAAGGTAGAAAATGTCATTTCAATAAGGCATTCATGTATATTGAATTTTAACAATCTTATTTATTAGATGAGTATAATTGGCCTTGTTATACATCGGTCAATCACCACCACAGATAAGAGCATGTTACTTAATAACTCACATGATAATAGCTGCTCATATCAGGAAAGATGCTCGTTGATGTACTTGCAGGCCAGAACGATGGTGGAGGTGGTCGTATCATGGCCAACATAGAGCAAACAGAGGAGGTTATCAAGGATCTTGTCCTAATAAGAGGCTTGCCATTTTTGTCAGTGGCATTGATGAAGGATGAGAGGACATCGTCGGTGTTGATGTCGGCGGTGACACCAGCAACAGTTGTTTCTATGAATGGGTGTGGCCCCTGATCGAAATTATCCATGAGGCGACACTTGCGAATGAGATCGCGGAAGAGATGGAGGAGGCCGGCAAGCACATGATGGGCCTTGTAGAATGGCATGCAAGAGAAGTAGATAGGGATCAACATGAGGCCCACGATGAAGGCATCAAAGAGGTGATCCAAGCGACCCTTGCGATGGGGGTGGGTCATTGTGGGCAGGGAGGCCGGCCAGGAGGGTGTTGGCGATGTGGTGTGGAACTTGGTAGAGGCATGGAGAGAGGGGAGGTGGGGGGCACCAATGCTCTGCAAGGTGGCATCACGTCAGCTACGCTATTGTGGGGATGAAGCAACAAGAATGGTGGGAAGCGTGAGCTAGGGCAGGAAGAGGCCATGGAGGCACTTGTGGCGAGTGTCAGAGTGGGCCATGATGGTGTGGCATCCGAAGAACTATAGCATGATGGAGGGGTGGCCCCGGCCGCAAGCACGAGGGGTTCACTCATAGTAAAGAAGACATGTGACTTGTGGGCAAGGACTTCTAAAAAAACCCATATTTATGAAGCTTGTAAGACTAATATATCCCCCTAGTTAAGCTTATAAGAAATATACATGTACGACTTTTTATGTATCCCCTTTCTTAAATGTAAGTCTTCATAGAGCATATACTGACTTTCTTTTTAAAAGTTGGAATTATCCTAAGCAATTAAAAGTGTCAAAATGGTCATATCACAAAGTGATTTATGTAGTGGCACTTGGATACCATCGAAGTATGTGTCGCAATGTTTTTGAGTGCCCGTGCCCCCTTACCACATGAGGAGAGAAAGTAGGGGAATCGAACCCCTTTATACATAAAGTCACTACACCAAGCGGACACCAAGCTCTCTTTGGAAGAAGGGGAGTTGAATCTCTCTACCAAAACCATGGGAGAGTGCTAACTCCCCCCTCCTACACTATGATTAATTCAATAACCCTACTATGTGAGGGTTTAGGGTTTTAACCTTACTTGTCAAGGTCTCTTGTATGCCATGGAGAAACCAATCTATAGAGAGAGGTGATCAAATGCATCCCCCCCCTTCTTTTTTCCCTCTATCCCCTCCTTAAATTTAAGTTCAATATAGGAAATTAAGAGGGGTCTACCTCTAATGTATACACTTAAGTGTCCCCTTCCAAAACCCCCCCTCCCTTACACTCATGTGATACCATAAAACATTTATAGTGAACCCTTTGGGGTCGTAAGAGGCGTGCCTCTTGCAAGAAGAGGAAGCAGCAGGTGTTGGGCCAGCCACCCAGTACTGTCGTGGGCTTGAAGAAGAGTAATGTCGGGCCATGCACCTGCGCTTGTCCCACATGGGGGTGCACAAGAAGGCCATCATCTTGTCGAGTAGCAATAGCTTGCTCATCCCTTATCTCTCCTCCACCTCCTCCTACACCATCCCTCTACCATCGATGCACCAATCAAAGTCATCGTCACTATTATCAGTAGTATAGCCATCGTCTTCATCAGCCCCGATGTGCCGCATCATTTGCTGTTGGATGAGATCCATATAATTCTTTACCGTAGTCCGTGATCCTAGCTCACCATTGTATATGTATTTCTAACTTCCACATGTAATAATTAACCTACACTGCATGACTTGATGACCTTATCAGATAGCTGCATGTTCAAAATCATGATTCTTCATACATGAGAGGGAGATAAAGAGAGAGACTGTGTGTGTGTCTCTGAGAGAACTTTAAAGGCCTAACTTCTAAGGCCTTTGCTTTCAAAGGCCTGCCACAACTTTAGAAGTACATTCCACCCTTTTCATTATTGACAAGAATGAGAAAGAGAGCATCAATACGTATTGTTATCCCAAAGATGGTCAAGTACAAGAACAAGAAAAAAGATGATAAGCGTCGAGATAGAGTTGAAGAGACAAAGAGGAGGATAAAAAATCCTAGAGGAATCACAAGAGAGCAAAGAATTATCCTTCTTTTTTGTAGTTGCACACACACACTCTCTCAAGTATCTCACTCGTGCAGCATTCTCCCTCCCTCCCTCCCTCCCTCCCTCCCTCTCTCTCTCTCTCTCTCTCTCTCTCTCTCTCTCTCTCTCTCTCTCTCTCTCTCTCTCTCTCTCTCTCTCTCTCTCTCTCTCTCTCTCTCTCTCTCTCTCTCTCTCTCTCTCTCTCTCTCTCTCTCTCTCTCTCTCTCTCTCTCTCTCTCTCAGAGCGTGCTCTAGCCTCTCTCTCTTTGAAAATTGAACATACATACATACATAAAACCACACGTGTGCACATGCATCATCTATATATATCTATAAAATATGTGTGCATAAGTGTATGTGCACACATGCTCTCTAAACCCTAAAGTGAATTTTTGTGCATCCTTGCTTAATCTTCAAATCTCTTGCATTCACCACATGGATAATAAAAAAACCTCTTATACAATTCCTATAAGACAAAAGTTTATATATAGTTTTATAAAGAGTTCATGTTTTTGCAACAATTCTTTTGATGCTCCCTGCTAGGGTCTTTCTTGGAGATATTTGATTCTCTACCTCCTTGCTTGGTGTCTATTAAGGAGCCCTTGTGAAGAATGTTCAACCATATGCCTCCTTTTCAAGGGTCTTCTTCAGAGTGTTCCTTAGACTTTTCCTTGTAGTTCACTTCTCATTTGAATATGTAGCTTCCCTTTTTAGTGATTTTTTCCTTTTCCTTATTGTTTTATATTGTCCCTTCCTTTTCCCTGTTGTTTCATCTTGGTCCTTCTCCTTGGAAGATAGGCTCAATCTTGGACATTTTCTTCCCTTCGTTTGTCTTTTGCTTTCTTGGGTGTTACATATTCCTAAGTAGTCTCCTTGGCTCCTCCAAACCTCTTTCCCTACCTCTTTCCCTTGGAAGCCTTAGGTAACCTTTCTATCCTTTGAACTTTCCACTCAAATGTTGGTATTAAGTCTTAACCACCTTTTGTCCAAGCCTAGAAGGCCCTCTTGGAAGTTGAATGTCGATGGCACTATCATATAGATCAAAGCTATCTCAAAATTTTGCTAGGTTCCATTTATTTGCACCTATGGTGCCTTAATGGTCTTGATGCATGGTCACATCTTCCAACTCACTTTATGGGTTGTTCCTACTCTAGAGAGATGGTTGCATGATTTCCAAGTGACTCTCATGGAGTTGATCAATAGGTTGGTCCTTATGAGCCCATGAGAACTAGGTCTATTAACTCCTCAAATTTATATTCCAGTTACCCAGTTTTCCACCTCTTCAATGTTTCTGAATTGATGCCCAAGTCCCGAGTATTTGTCAAATTTAGCATATTTTTAAACTTGGGAGGCTCACTATATGTAGATTCTCTATATCACATGCATTCAAAGTCTATTTAAAAATACCATTTTTTATAAATTTTCTAAATAAAACACACCCCTACCCCTTCACATAGCACCATTATGTATGTAAAAAAATGTGTAAAATGATATTTAAAACATCCCTTCTTTTGAACCCATGTGATATGCTTACATATTTACGAGTGGACCTCGATGAGTTTTTGGATAGCTTTACAAAAAGTTGCAATTGCACTCCTTGCACTAAGTATATTGAGCTTTGTAAACTAGATTATTCCACTCTCAATCTTTAAGAGTATCCTATTGATTTATTGTGTTTTTTTATTTATTCCACACATGTAATATACCACACAAAATCACAAAAAAATACATGAGATCATGCATCATCCAGCTATCTAGTAAAGAGTAGGCTTTTGGCAAAAGCCAAAATATGGCATACATCATGCAAAGTAAAACTACTACATGAAGAAAATTGTAGTCTAATATCACCAATGTCAATAATATCAAATGCCAAGTCATTTCCTAGTCTTACAGAACTTGTCATGCTACGATAGGAATGAAATCCATCCCTATGCAAGGTAACATGGAAAGAAGTCCCCCATATCAAGCAATCAACACTAAGAAAAGTGGACGAGGTATCAACCAACTAACCAGCATTAAGAGAGGAAGCTACCAAGATGTAATCATCTTCTTGATAGACCGCTAAAAGCATGCCTGGATAGCCAATGGGCAGGCACCTTACACTATTCCAATCGTTGGTTTATTTGATTGACCCTTTCCTTTCCATTCACAATTCTTGTTTGTGTAAAGTAGAATGTCATTGCCATATTGACATTCCACAGAGGAAAAAGGTGGATGCATGGGGAAATAGTGGGACAAAAGAGAGGTGACCCTCCCTCATTATCAAAGATCCCAAAGGGGTGCATAACCTAGCCCAAGGAGGATTTTTGCATGCTCCCATGATTTGGAACCCATATAGAGAGCCCTTGCTGCCTATTGTTTTACCCCTTGCATAGGTATAATGGATGGAGAATTGAAGACCCAAGCTCCCTTGAATATTCAAGATACTTGAAGATTGAAACAATGTTAAACATGGCATTTATAAGATACTAAAAGGTTTTTATAGATCATTACAAATTATACATCATTCACTTTAGGAGGTGATACACAAGTATTAACATTGTCCACAGGTTCAATTGAAGTCCTCAGAAGGTTTGGCATCTTGGAATGGCCTTTATATGTCATATACAACTTGAAAGAGGGCACTTGCAAGTGTAGACAAGGTGCAAGTCTACACTGTTCAGGTTCAAAGTTTTGATTGTGAGATTTTCTATTTCAAAGCTATTATAGTGCTAAAATACTCTCATGAAGAGGAGATTGAGGAATTTGATTTGAATAAAAAATCTTTGATGTCAAAGTTGTTTGGCTCAAGATATACCTATTTTTCTAACAAGGGATACTATGAGACTACATTACTATGATAGGCCATAAAGGTAAAACCAAGACCCAAGATGAGTACATGAAAAAAAAATAGAGATTCCAAGATTGAAAACACACCCCAAGAAACCTCCAAAGACATCCAAATGCAAGGGGAATTCAATGCACTTAACAATACCATGTGTGGACATGGGACAAGATATGCTCATAGGCATGCTAAACTGTTATCAAGAATGGAGGATGGTATTATGTAGTATTAAAACCAAGTCATCCCTAAATAAACTTGTTGAGTCCAATGCCCAAACTAAACCTTCTATCGATACACTTATCAAATCCAATAACATCATGTCTTATTTATCTCAATGGATATAATTCCAAATGGAGGAAAGTAAAAACAAAGAGAAGGCTTACCCAAGAAATGATATGAGAGTCCCATTTTAGCCCATCAACTCAAACTTCCAAGATATTATTGGACAAAGAGGCATCCCTAATAGTCAATTTTAAGTTGGGAAAACCTCTCAAAGGAATGAAGAATATATTGGTAACACCATTAATAGGACAAATTCTCAAGTACATGGGCCAAATCCTCAAATACCAAGAGGTCCTCTACTTATGAGCAGCTTTTGACAAAGCTCTCAGCCACCTTATGGAATTGGAGGTCAAATAGGAAATTACCATGACCAATTCATAAATGGACAATAACATTTTCAGGAAAGAGAGATAGGGGATAAATTTGTTTTAGCAAAGTATAATGGACCGTCATCATCTCCATTTGACATTTAGGAATGGGTTGCAAAGTTGGAATCCTATTTTGATATCTTCACTGGGAATGACAAGTAGAAAAATTATTTTATCACCTTGCATTTGGAAGGTTTTGCCTATACATGGTGGTGCTACATTAAAAGGGAGAATCAATTACTAGATTCATGGGAAGTGTTTAAGATGCTAATTGCTCAAGTTTTTGTCTCTCTAGTAGAGAAAGAGAAGCTTGCTAGATAGTGGTATGGAATGGAGCAAAGAGGTCTAACCATGCATGAGTATATCAATCAATTTATTAAATTCACTATGTGTGTGGAAAATATAACTAATGATGTAAAGCCCTATAAGTACATGCATGACTTAGAGCCTACTTTGTCTTGAGTAGCCAAACGGTATGGTCATGCTTGTAGATTGTTCTTTGTAGATGTATTTTGATGAGATTCACACTGAAAAGAGAAAATGTTATTTTCCAACCATTGTGTGTCTTGAAGCATGTGAGAAGACAATTGACCTGAAAAACTTGAGAAAGTTTGACTTGATTTAGATGGCTACTCAAAGAGTAGTGTTTTACACGTGAGAGTTTTTCTTGTGCCTATAATATATCATATTGAAATATAACTTGCTTTTTGGGAGTCATATTTAGGATCTAAAGGGAGTGAGCCCAAAGTGGAAGTACGCGAGTAAAAGTAAGAGCTATGGTGGAGAGAGAGAGAGAGAGAGAGAGAGAGAGAGAGAACCCTTGACGGCATCCTAATGTCATCTCTGCGAAGTATAGCCATAATGGCATGCCACAACTCCTATTGCAAATACTATGTCAAGACAAGTGGCTATCATGGCATATATCAAACTGCCCATGGCAGATGCATAAGGGATCTTGGCCATCCTAGCCTTCTACTCATCAGACTGTGAACAATTGCCCTTACTAACCTTCACGTGAGAAGGTAGAGGACAACCAATAGGCTTACCATCTTGTATATGAAATTGCTCAAGGACTTTCTAGATATACTTCTTTTTGTGTGATAGATAAAGGAGCCCCTTAGAGTGATCATGGCACGTGATACACATCCCAAGAATATGTGAGGCTTGTCGCATGTGTTTCATCTCAAAGCTCTTCTTGAGCTAAGTTTTCAAGGCATCTAACTCATCATGAGCTCGCCTAGCAAAGTAAGCATATCATCCACATAGAGTACCAAAATCATCGCGAGCCGTCTTCATGTAAAAACATGGATCCATAGCACTATAACTATACCCCCACGAATGCATTAAAGCATCAAACTTGTGGTACCATTCCCTAGGTGCCTGCTTAAGGACATAAAGGCTCTTTCTCAAATTGCACAATAGGTGTTCCTTTCCTTTTTCTTCAAAGCAATTTGGTTGCTACATATAGATCTCATCATGCAAGTCCCCATGTAAAAAAGTCGTCTTTACATCCATCTGATAAAGGTCCAGATCTAGCTAAGCAACCAATGCTAGTACCAAGTGTAGGGTTGTGATTTTGACCACAGAAGAAAAGACTTCATTGAAGTCAACATTTTATTCCTTCTCGAAACCCTTAGCTACCAATCTAGCCTAATAACCAGGCTTGGGATATCCAAGGATACTTTTCAACTTGTATATCCACTTACATGGCAAGGCCTTCTTGCCACTAGGCAAAGGAACCCAATCACACGTATGGTTAGTCTGTAAGGAGTCAAACTTTGATTGCATAGCCCTATCCCATGAGTGACCATAATCTCTATGCATGGTCTCATCATAAGAGAGAGGCTCACTTGCATCTATCACCAGAACATAATCCATGGAGGGCATAAAGTGCTCAGAGGCTAATGTCTAGCTCTAGTAGAGTGTCTCAAAGCAGGCTAATTTTGCACAATAGGTGGGGCCTAGACCATTGGAGCATTAGTTGTTGCACACTATCTAGCTGGTTGTACAAGAGTAGGAGGCTCTTCTTGAAAGATCACCCTATGTACCTCAAACACCTGCTTAGGCTACTTATGCATCTTTTTCTCATGGAAAATGACATCATGGCTACATATAACATTGGGAACCTATAGATCCCATAGGTGATACCCCATCTCACTTGCATCCCCATAACCAAGAAAGATGCATTTTATGAACTTAGGATCCAACTTATTGCACTTGTCCTTGGAAACATGGTAGAATGCCTCACAATCAAAGATGCACAAACGAGCATAGGATGGAGGTTTTCTAGTCCATGCCTCCTCTGTAACTCGGCAATCAATAACAATGCAAGAGGACTAGTTAATCCAGTGTATGGAAGTACTAACTCCCTTAGACCAAAAGTGATGTGGTAAGCCTACTTGGCTAAGCATATTGGGGACTCTCTCCTGAATCATCCCATTCATGCATGTGGCAATACTATTCTAGGGAGGGGTATAGGGGCTGAGCAACTAATGATTAATATCCCACTCATCACAAAACAGTTCAAAATCTTTTGAGACATACTTGCCCCCATTATCTAAACTTAGGTATTTTAGCCTATACCAAGACTAGTTCCCAACAAGAGCAAGCCAATATTGAAATGTGGACAAGACATTTGAGTTGTGCTTTAATAGGGTAAGCCTAGACGTTATGGGAGTAATCATCAATTAATGTGACAAAGTACTTTATACCACCTAGCGATGACTAAAAGGCATTGGACCACATACATCCAAATGAACAAGAGCCAAAGGCTCACCCATGATGCTCCAAACTAGTAAGCACTTTCATTCCTTTCAAAGACATGTGCCCAAGGCAACAATACCAAAGAGATATATGTGGAATTATAGCCATAGCCAAAATGTGGTCAATTGATCCAAATACAAGAAAAGGATAGAGGGTAGCACCATATGCAATAATAGGATTCCCATGAAAAATCTTCCATGAAGAATCATCAAAAGAGACAACATAACCTACATCATCCAAGGTGCTAACAGAGATAGGGCTCTTTGTGAGAATCCGTATATGATGTACATCATGAAGAGTGAACATGTTGCCTAAACCAAAACACAATTGGATGTCACCAATACCAACAACCTTCAATGCTAGGTCATTACCCAAATGAACAAATCTAGTCATACTACAACAGGAGTGAAACCACTCTCTATGAGAGCTCACATGAAAAGAACCCCTTGAATTTATCAACCAACACTGAGTATATCATGACAAAGCATTAGTTAGTTGTGAAGCATCCAAAGAAGAAGCTACCAAGATAAGATCATCATATATATCAAGCTCTGCACTACATTAATCTCCTCAACCTTAACACTAGACTTGCTAGGCACAATGTTGCAATCATCATTCTTGTCCTCCACTTTACCCTTTCCCTTTTCCTTGCACTTTTCCTTAATGCATTTTATGGAGCTGTGTCTAAATATGACCTAATTTTTCACAATAATGACAAGTAGAACCAAACTTACGACCACGAGACTTATTGTGAGATTGTCCATGTGTCCTAGGCTAAGACCTATTAGAGTCTCTACCATGGCCATTTCTATCCTGCTAGCCTCTCACAAGTAATGCATGGGACATACGGGAAGCATCCATATTCTTTTTATTCACCTCTTCTATCAAGAGGGCACTCTCAACATCTTTCAATTTTAGCCCATCCTTAACACAAAGAGCCATACAAAAACTGTCCACAACTCAAGTAGAGCACCAAACAAAAATAAAGGATGCAAAGTATCCTTGAACTCAATCTCCTACAAAACTAAATGCTTGATGATGGAGTGAAACTCATTCAAGTGTGCAAACAAAGAAGTCCCTTCCTTCATGCGAAAATCCATCATCTATTTCAGCCAATATATTTGAGATACATGACTCTGCTTATCATAACGATTATTATATGTGTCCAAAAGCTCATATGTAGTCTGATTTCTAGTTATAACATTGTAGTGAACGTGCTTAGAGAGTGATAAAATGATGGTGGACTTGCATAGCTCATCAAGTTCATCCCAATCCTCAACTGCAATGTTTTTGGTTTGGCACCCCCATTTTTGAGTGGTCCAGCCTGCAATTTCTACACTAAAACCTGCCATATCAGGATCTTCTAATAGTTGTAATTGGTCCCATTCAATTTCTCAATATTGAAAATATCACTATCGCAAGAACCACTATCCATAATGAGACTAAGCAAGTACACAAAAGGGCAAGATAGGCTATTATAATACCTAGCAAATCAACCCCAAAACCACTGCTAAATCAAGCAAGAGACAGGAGATATTGGCAAAGTAATGAGCTGCTCTATAACATATAAGCAAAAGACTGAGAAGCATAAAACTAAAATGAGAAGCTATTGTAATAAACTACAACAATATGCCAACAACCGACTGTGAGCAACCAAGAAGGAATAAGCTAGGAATAACCGACTCTAAAGTCTATCACAACTGCAATGTGTCAAAAATGATACATGTAATAGGCATAAACATCATGCACAGGGTAGGTCTCAAGGGTAAATGTAGAGAACTATTAGATGCATAACCCACTCAATAAAAGCTCAATACATAACCCAAAAGCATATAAATAATACCAACAACATCCTAATAAACATAAGTACCATGTCCAAGCCAAGAGATCAAATCGGCCCATGATAGGGTAACTACATCCAATAAATATCAAGAGAGCATGCAGGTGTCACAAGGAGTCCCACTATCTCACTGTGATAAGCTCAAGCTCAACTGCATAAACAAAATGCTCTGTACATCCAAGTTCCAATGTGGCTCAATACATAAAGCTGAGTAGCTCTCACTAAAGTAAAAGTTGAATACCAAAAGAGCAAGTAAAGCTCAAAACATCATGTGAATGACAATTGAGTATCTAAGGTACATGAAGCATAAGTTGAGAGCATAAAACCCAATAGATTCTTTAAGCTTGTAACTGCATAAGCAACTAAAGTAACCAAGGCATGTAACTGCAGCCAATATCAATGTAGTAGCACTCAAATATTAGCTCAAAAGCATGCCATAGCATATCGGTGAAAGGTGAAAAGGATGGAGCAAGAGAGCACGGAGGTGAGAGCTATGGCGGATGGAGCAAGAGCAAGAAAGAGAGAGACTCCAAAAGTGGAAACTCCAACAGTCGCAATGTGTGAGTGGCCTTCGCTTCATTCAAATGTCACTAAAAGAATAAAGAATGAAGTGATAGTGAAGGTGAGAAGGATCGAGCAAGAGAGCGCGGAGGTGAGAGCTATGGCAGATGGAGCAAGAGTAAGAAAGAGAGAGACTCCAAATGTGGGAGCTCCAACAGTTGCAATGTGTGACTAGCCTTCCTTGTATTTAAATGTCACTGAAAGAATAAAGAATGAAGTGACAGTGATGGGCGCCCATCACCTACAATGTGTAGGTGTAGGTACTGTCAGTGTAGTAATACATGGGCGGCTAGGCGGAGGTGCCTTTACCCCCAACAACCTCTCACTTAAAGGCAAATGTGCCTTAGTGAGGAGTGAGAATAAAAAAGAAAAAACACAATACAACATGTACACATATACAAGAGGATGAGGAAAGACGACATCTCATCCAATGCCCCATCAACTTCCTAAGGAAGGCAAAGCGCTCTGTAGAGAGGCTTTTTATGAGCAAGTCTGCAGGATTCTGGTCAGTTGAGATCTTGACAAGGTCAACAGACTTGTCCTCAACGACCCCACGAATGAAGTGATACTTCACCTCAGTGTGTTTTGTCTTCACATGGAATTCTTGGCTAACTAGATAGCAGCTCATAGAATCCGAATGCAGTATAGGGATAGCATTTGTAATACCAAGGTCAGCAAAACCAAATGACCCAACCAAATGGCCTCCTTGCATGCCTCAATGGCTGCAACATACTAAGATAGGTAGGAAGTTTGGGTGTTTTTGATCTTCAAAACAAGTAAGTATTTTGGTATATTTTGTTTGTTTGATGATTGGGAAATATGGAGAAATTATTTCAGTTTTTTGCTTTCGATTCTTGTTGCATTTAGAATAGGTTAGGATTAGGAAATCGCACCGAAGAAGGGTAGGGTTTACTGTTGCAAAGCAGGGCAAAACAAGGCACCTCCCCCCCACCCCCCATGACATGACACGACATGACGTGCCCCATAGAAAGAGCCATGCATTTTTTCACCCTAAACATCCATGAAATAGAACCTCCAACAAAAGTGAACACATAGCTAGAGGTGGACATCCTACTATTTGCATGTCCTGCATAGTTAGAGCTAGTGTATCCCATGACTCTTGTATCCTGGCTACCATAACATATTCACATATCAGCAATGCTCTTCGGGTACCTCATGATACCCTTCACGGCATCCCAATGCCTCTTGTAGCCATGTAACGTGCCACAACACCAACTGCAAAAGCAATATCTGGACGGGTGGCAATCATGGCATACCTAAGACTACCCACTGCAGATACATAGGGAATCTTGGCCATCCCGGCTCTTTGCTCATCTATTTATGGACAATCGTCCTGTGATACCTTCACATGAGAAAGCAATGGACAACCAATAGGCTTTACATCGTGCATATGGAAGCGCTTAAGGACTTGATGAATGTACTCTCTCTGTAATAGAAAAAGTAGTCCTTGATGCCTATCACACATAATGCATATACCAAGAATATGAGAGACATGTCCTAGATCTTTCATCTCAAAGCTCTTCTTGAGCTAAGCCTTAAGAGCATCTAGCTCATCATGAGCTTTCCTTGCCAAAAGCATGTCATCCACATAGAGTGCCAAAATCAATAAAGATCCATCATGGGCTTTCTTCGTATATAAGCACGGATCCATAGCACTACACTGTAGCCCTATGACTGCATAAACGTATCAAACTTATGATACCATTCCCTAGGTGCCTGCTTCAAGCCATAAAGACTTTTCCTCAACTTGCACACTAGGTGTTTCCTGCTTGGCTCTACAAAGCCCTTAAGCTGCTCCATGTAAATCTCATCATGCAAATCCCTATGTAAGAAAGCCATCTTGACATCCAACTGATACAAGTTTAAGTCAAGCTATGTATCCAAAGACAAGACTAAGTGTAAGATGGTCATCTTAACCATAGGAGAGAAGACCTCATCAAACTCAACACCATGCTCCTGCTTAAAATCCTTTGCTACCAATCTAGCCTTGTATGTCAGTCTGGGGTATCCAAGGGTACTTTTCAACTTGTACACTCACTTGTAAGGCAAATCCCTGTTGCCACTAGGCAAGGAAACCAAATTCATGTATGATTCTTATGTAACGAGTCAATCTCAGACTACATAGCCCTCTGCCCCCACGAGTGACTATCACCCCTACGTATAGCCTCATCAGAGATGAGAGGCTCTCTTGCATCTGTAATAACCAAGACATAATTTATGGAGGGCTCATAGGGGTTAGGAGGTCATCTATCTCTAATAGAATCCCTCAATGCAAGTTGTGCTGCCTATCCAATATCCTGTCTAACATCTTATCTAACATGTTGGCCATGAGGATCACTAGTGCAAGCTATCTAGTTAGCTGTGCGGGAGTAGGGGGCTCCTCTTGAAAGATAACCCTACGTATCTCAACAACTTTCTTAGGCTCCATATGCATTTTGTCCTCATGGAACACAACATCATGGTTGTGGATCACTTTCTGCTCCTGCAGATCCCAAAGACGATATCCCATCTCATATGCATCACCATAACTAAGGAAAATGCATTTCACACTTTTAGAATCTAGCTTATTGCGTTTATCCTTGGGCACATGGCAAAAGGCCTCACATCCAAAGACACACAAATGAGCATAGGGAGGCTTTCCTATCCATACCTCCTCTGCAACTTGAAAGTTAATACCACTGCAAGGTGACTTGTTAATGAGATGCATTCCAGTAGAGATTGCCTCAACCCAAAAATGTTATGGTAAGCCTGCTTGGCGAAGCATACTGCGGACCCTCTCCTAGATAGTCCTATTCATATGCTCAACCATACCATTATGGGGAGGGGTGTAAGGGGTGGTCAACTAACACTTAATACCCTACTCGTCACAAAACTACTCAAAGGCATGCGAGATGTACTCACCCCCGTTATCGGTCCTTAGACATTTCAGCCTATGCCCAGATTGATTCTCTGCTAAAGCAAGCCAACGTTGAAAGACGGCCAATACATCAAATTTCTGCTTTATGGGATAAGCTCAAACCTTACATGAATAATTGTCAATAAATGTGACAAAGTACTTCGCATCCCCTAATGATTGACTGGGCATGGGTCCACATACATATGAATGCACAAGAGCCAAAGGCTCATCCATGCATGGAATACGAGACTTTTTATGCGAATTCCTAGTCTACCTGCCATATAAATAATGATCACATGACTCAAATGCGAGTAGTCAAAAGACAAAAGATATTGCAAAGCACTAAGCATTTTCATTCTCTTAAGTGACATATGCCCGAGACGAGCATGCTAGAGAGATACATGTGGGATAGAACTCACTGACAAAACATGGTCAATAGTACCAGTTACAACCAAGGAGTAGAGGTTGCCAGACTTGGCACCTCTTGCAAGAACAAGCTTGCCACGAGTTATCTTCCATATAGAATTACCAAAGCATATATGATAACCTACATCATCAAGCTGCCTAGCAAACATAAGGCTTTTAATCAGTGCAGGTACATGACGTACATTATGCAAAATAAAAGTGCTACCAGAGAGAAACTCTAGAGTGACATCACCAATGCCAACAATAGTAAGAGATCGATCATCACCTAAGCATACAGTACCAGATACACTGCGATAGGTATGAAACCACTCATGATAAGGGGTCACATGAAAAGACACACCCGGATCCAAGAGCCAATATTATGCATGAATAGACTGAGCCTCGGTCAATTGAGAGGCATCACATGAAGAGGCTGCTAAGTCACCATCAGACTCCTCAAGTTGCATGACATTTATCCCCTCAATCTTTACGCTAGACTTTGCAAGTATAATGCCGCGATCATTGGATTTCTCCTGCACTTTTTCTTTCCCCTTTTCTTTGCACTTGTCATCGCGCATCTTATGGCACTACGGCCGTATGTGTCCTACTTTCCCACAATAATGGCATGTAAGATCAGACTTACGTCCATGGGACTTAGTGCATCCACATGACTTAGACTGGGACTTCTGAAAGTCCTTTCCATGACGATCATTATCTTTCTTGCTACTTCTGCCACCTCAAATAGATCAAGCATGTGAACTATGAGAAGCATAATTATTTTTCCTGTTAATTTCTTCAGTTAAAAGAGCACTCTCTACATCTTGCAATTTTAGCTCATCAAGTTTGTTGGTATAGATAACTGTGCGAAATACATCCCAAGACTCAAGTAAAGTGCCAAGCAGAAACAAAGGATGCAAATAATCCCGAAACTCAATACCTTGTTGAAGCAGATTCTTTATGATAGAATGAAACTAGATAAAGTGAGCAAACAATGGGGTCCCCTCCTTCATGCCGAGATCCATCAACTGTTTAAGCTAATACATCTGTGAAGCAGGGCTCTGCTTTGCATAAAGTTCCTAAATCTTTTCCCATAGATTCCATGCACTTTGATCTTCATCTTCAACAACATTATTATGGACCTCTTCAGAGAGTGATACAATGATAGTGGACTTACATATTGTATCTAAATCAACCCAGTCATCATCATCCATATTCTTGGGTTTAATATTTTTGTTTCTTAGTGGCTTAATCCGCAATTTCTGTACCAAAACCTGCCATATTTGAGATTTTCAATAGCCATAGTTGGTGCCATCCAACTTGGCAATGTTGAATAAAGTTGTATCTTTGAGATGATCAGCCATAATGAGTCAAATAGAGGCAAACTATGCAGAAAATAACATGTTGTAATTAGTAACAAGTAGGCCAAAACCACTGCCAAAACAAGTTGAAAATATGAGAAACTGCTAGAATGACTAGCTATCCACCAAAACCCCACCAAATAGTACCAAAAGTACATTAAAAGGACATGATTAAGCTAAGTAAATACATCACAATCCACATAAAATAGCTTGCTATAATAAATGACAGCAGTGAGTAAATGAGAGCAAACAATAAGCTGATAGAGATCCAATGACATCAGTGACTCCCAAGTCCAATCTTGCATCAAGCGGGCATAATAGAGGCACTATGACAACCAATGAACATGAGCTAGACAGTGAAATGTGTCAAGAGATTTCGTCAGTACAACCGATACATCCCTTGAGTAATAAGCAAGATGTACACACCACTTGCAAGACTTGACAAAGGTCAGTGTATGCTCAATGAAGATGAATCAAATTAGCTCATAAGCATCCAAGAGCAGACATGGAAGAATCTACCAAGCAAATATCATAGTCAAGGATGTATAAGCGATCCTTGTCTCTCAAATCTCAAGTAATAGCTCAAATGCATAACTCGCAAGCTCTTGGTAAATCCAAGACCATAAGCATAAAGCTCCCACTAGCATAAAAGTCGATGGCAAATGAGCAACCAAGCTTAAAGATAGCATCTAAATACATAAGACGTCTCATAGCCAAGACCGTATATCATGAGAGCACCAAGAGCATGTAAGTGGTCAAGTATCTAATAGCATCCAAGTACATCATGTATGAACCCAAGTCAATCTCTGACAAGCCAAGAAACATCCAAAAGAGGTTCTAAAGTATTCAAGTACAAGCCCAATTGAAGCTCCAAGTGGCATAGAAGCTCAAAAAATGTAGAAAGCTCAAACAATGTAGGTAGCATGCATCATTGACATATGCTTCAAAGCATGTACCAATAGCTCATGCGTAGACCATAGGTATAACCTCTGTCACAACACATTTGCCAACCTCCATTTGTATCCAAATAGTCATAACAAGCATTTGAGAAGCACCCTAGACCAATAGGCATAATATAACCTGAGTTAAATAGCTTCGGGCTTGCTCTATTATAGCAGTAAATTCACTGTCAAACGAAGCATAAACAGGCCCAAAATCAACCCCAAATCAATGGCATATCATATGCATAGGTTCCCATAACATACAGGCATGATTCGGGTACCAAATGGCACCAATAGCTAGTACCAAGCAAGCATAAACATCAAATGCTAATGCAACACTGTTTGGGGCTACCTGTGGACTATTGTGACAGTCTTGGATTGAAGTATATCAAACCCAAATGTCAATGCCAAGCTCAAGCCTTCAATGCCATGTTTAAAGCATGCTCCTATGCCTCAAATGAGACCTTTGTGTAGTGCCACTGGCCTAAAGAGGTGTTGGAGGTTAAGACCATGTTTTTGATAGGCTAAGAAAATGGTGCAACCTATTGAAATCACATTTTTGATGTTGCTGAGGGAGCTCGGCACTACTTTGATAGCTAGGGAGCTTCTATGGCTCCCAAAGAAGCTTCCTAAGAGGCTTCAATAGGTATAGAAGATAGAGAGCTCAGTTCCAAACCTTCATGGGTTGCTGACCCATGGCTGCCTTGTTCTTCAAACCCCGTGGACTAAAATAAAGAGTGGAATGAGAGCTCCAAATACATGTAGATGAATGCCCTGAGGTTGCCCAAGAAGGCCCAATGCTTGCCCGAGAAGGATGAGACCGACCGGAAGCTAGAAAGGTGTGGCTATGGTTACCGATAGTGAAGAAAAGAGTGTAGGTATTTGAATGAATGCTGAAGGAGTGCCTGACAAGACCTCGAAGAGCCAAGCTCTAATACCAATTGAAAGGTGGTGAGAAGGATTGAGTAGGAGAGCACGGAGGTGAGAGCTATGGCAGATGGAGCAAGAGTAAGAAAGAGAGAGACTCCAAATGTGGGAACTCCAATAGTCACCATGTGTGACTAGGCCTTCCCTTTATTCAAATGTCACTAAAAGAATAAAGAATGAAGTGACGGTGATGGGCGTGCGCCGTCTGTAGTGTGTAGGTTTAGGTATTGTTAGTGTAGTAATACACGGGTGGCTAGTCAGAGGCACCTTTACCCCCAACAATCGGGAAGTATACGTAACAAGTGAAGTAGTGGTACATCCATTGAGTATTCCATAAAATATTAATGAGCATCAGACACAAGCATTTCACTAATAAATTCTTGTTGCCATGTTATTATAGTACTAAAATGACAATGAAATTTGAGCTACTTCAAGCTCAAATTAGTCCCAAAAGCATGACCATACCATTCGGGCACCAAAATAGCATCCCAGAAGTATCAAACATGCATTATGGAATTTATTATTTACTGTCCAAACTAGAACAATTCTGTTTTTGTGAAATAAAGAACAAAAAATTATACAAGATCAACTTTATGACTGGCCATATTGGTAAATCTTGTCGTGCTTTTCATTTCTAGCTATAGAATGCCTAAATTTGATACCATATGCAAAAGTTACAACTAAAATATGAGAATATTGTCAAGCTGCCCATAGCTAGCCACAACTTCTACAACATGATTTATATCCACTCAAAATGGATAAAATGGCTACTCCCCAACTCAATAAGCACTTATCAAGGCTCACCTAAGCCTTGGGAAGTTCCTCAACAAGCGCAGAGCAAGCTGGAACAAGTAGGAAGAAGGAAAGCATCGATGCATACCTCAAGAGAAAGAAACAACGATTGCCATGAAATCTTGACTTGAAGTTTTGAATCTGGACTGAAGCAAAGGATGAAAAAGCTTCTCAAATGGTTGGCTATGATACCAGTTGAAGGGAGTGAGCTCAGAGTGGAAGCATGCGAGTGGAAGCAAGAATTATGGTGGAAGGAGCAAGAGTAAGAGAGAGAGACATTAAGATGTGGGAACTCCAAGAGTCACAATGTGTGACTGGCCTTCCCTTCATTCAAATGTCATTGAAAGATTGAAAAATAAAGTGACAGTGATGTGCGCTCGCTACTTGGAGTATACAAGTGTGCAGTTATTGTTAGTGTAGTAATACATGGATGGCTAGGCACATGTTCCTTTACCCCCAACAAGATCCTTGTGGTAATTCTATGTTTATGCTACATCATACAACAATGACTATCGAGATGTGGAAATTGCAATCATGAGGGAAAGGATCCAAATGGTAAGGGTATTCCCTAAATGATGAAGGTGACTAAGACATGTGAGGGATCAAGCCCTCATGTGGCTAGAAAAACTACCACTTTGTATTTGTTGTTCAACATATGCATGATTTTGTGCCACCTACTAGTAATCACCCATACGGGTGATTATATTGCTATTGGGAAGGACTTTGCATGTGGGATAAAAAAACCTTATGTATACCCATGTTTATGAACACTTCAAGGCTTGTTATCCCAAGGGTAGAGAGTACAACTGTAATGGCAAACCTGTGTGTCGGACTATAAATATGGTTTTCTTGTATCTTCCATTTGATGGAAAACTTTATGGATCAACATCTCATCCATAGTGGGACAAACTTTTGAATAGGTGGCCATTTAGTGATGAATACCATGGATGCCTATATGATCTTGTTAGGAGGAAGAAAAACAATCTTAACAAATATATAATGTGGAGATTCCCACCTAATAACATCCTCTTACATAGGCCACGCTGCCAAGAAGACCATGATTGTTTAACATGTCTCTTCCATCTAACATAAAGTTACACGATCAAACACAAGAGTCACCCCTTGTTGCATTTGTTGGGGTCTAAACCAATGTCATAGAAAACATTTTTTGGAGTTGTTACAAAAACCTTCAATCTTGACAACTTGTAAGTTTTTTTCTTAGATTTTACATGTTGTTTTGACACATCTTACTACTATATTATTTAAGCTATAAGTTTAGAAAGCCCCAAACCTCCAGAGGGCTTCCCGAACCTACCCCCTTTTCCAAACCTCCCTTTTTCAATCAAAACCTCCTCTCCTCCTCTCTTTCTTACGTGCAATATATCATTTTCTCTTCCCCTTCCCTTTTTTCATTAAAGCTCCCCCCCTCTCTCACCTCTCTTTTTTAAATTAAAACCCATTCCCCTCTCTCACACTTATAATTTCTCTCTTTCTTTTCCCCATTCTATTTTTTATTAACCCTCAGAATAAGAAAATTTGGGGAGGGAAAGCAAGCGAGAGAAAAAATTTAGGGGGGGAGAGAGAGAGAGAGAGAGAGAGAGAGAGAGAGATTTAGAAAGAGAAAATTTGGAGAGTGAGGGAAGTGAAGTTGTTGTGCTACTTCTCTCACGAAGTCGCTTTATGGCAACTTCACACGAAGTAGCCTAGAGTTCCTTGTTTCGCGCATAGAATGCTAGTAAAAATATTTAATGGACAATGTTTTGACCATAACAATACTTTTTTTCTTCGTCTCACTGTCATGGTTCCTCATCATTGAAAGCACCCAAATTTTGTCAAGATACCCTATGCATCCCTCATATGCATTGTCTTTTTAATTAAAATAAGGAGAGAGAGATAGAGAAATATACAAAGAGCAAAAAAGAAAGAAGAGGAGAGGGAGGGAGAGAGAGGGGGGACAGAGAGAAAGAGAATTATAGAGAGAGGAAATATAAAATTTAAGAGAGAGAGAGAGGAGAAGAAGAGAGAGAATATAAATATAAAGAGAGAATTATATATAGGGAAAATATAAAATTTACATACTTTAAGAGAGACTGGGGGGGGAAGAAAGTGAAAGAAGAAAAAGAAGAAGAATAATAATAATAATAATAAGAGAGAGAGAGAGAGAGAGAGAGAGAGAGAGAACATGCAGAGAGAATTATAGAGAGAGAAAATATAAAATTTAAAAAGAGAGAGAATAAAAAATAGAGGAGAGAGAGACAAAGAAGAGAGAGAGAGAGAGAGAGAGAGAGAAAAGAAAAATTTTAAAAAGAGAATGAAGAGAGAGAGAAGAAGAAGAAAAAAAAGGAAAAAAGAGGAGAGGGAGAGAGAAGGAAAAGAGAGGAGAGAGGGGGGAGAATAAAAGGGGGGAGAGAGAGAGAGAGAGAGAGAGAGAGAGAGAGAAGAAAAGCGGGAAGAGAAAAGAGAGAGAGAGAGAGAGAGAGAGAGAGAGAGAGAGAGAGAGAACTAGGAGAAAAGAAAAATAAACTAAAATAGAAGGCAAAGAAGAAGAGAGAGAGAGAGAGAGAGAACCAGGAGAAAAGAAAAATAAACTAAAATAGAAGGCAAAGAAAGAGAGAGAGAGAGAAAAAATAGACATAGGGAATTTGGGGGAGAGAGAGAAAGAGAGGAAAAAGAGGAGAGAGAAAGATGAGGAATGGATTGTTGAACGAAGTTGCCGTGCAATAGCACGCCAACTTCGCTTGCCGCTTTGAGGCAGCGAAGTTGCCGCGAAGCGGCCTAGTGTTCTGTGCACGCGAAGCGTGCGTGGAACGCTAGTTATAACTAAAATGACTTTTAAATTTACAAAACATTTTTTTAAAGAGTTTCTAATGCTATTCTTCAAATTTAATGATTCAATTAACATTAAATCTTGGTTTTTCATGGCACTAGAACGGACCCTAATACACTATGCATATGAGGGATGCATAGGGTATCTTGACAAAATTTGGGTGCTTTCAATGATGAGGAACCATGACAGTGAGACGAAGAAAAAAAGTATTGTTATGGTCAAAACATTGTCCATTAAATATTTTTACTAGCGTTCTATGCGCGAAACAAGGAACTCTAGGCTACTTCGTGTGAAGTTGCCATAAAGCGACTTCGTGAGAGAAGTAGCACAACAACTTCACTTCCCTCACTCTCCAAATTTTCTCTTTCTAAATCTCTCTCTCTCTCTCTCTCTCTCCCCCCTAAATTTTTTCTCTCGCTTGCTTTCCCTCCCCAAATTTTCTTATTCTTCTCTCTATCTCTCTCCCCCCTCCCAGTCCAAATTTTTTCCTCTCTCTCTATCCAAATTTCTCTCTCCCTTCCTCCCCCCCTCTCTCTCTCCACCCCCCCTTTGTGTGCGTGTTTTCTTTCTCTTCTTATTCTTTTTTGCTAACCCCCTCCAAATTCCTTTCCTCTATCTCTAAGTTTTTTCCTCAAAATTTCTATTTTTTTCTCTCAATGTTTAAATTTTTTATTTTGTTCTCTCTTCTCCCTTCATCTAAAATTTTATTATCTCTCTCTCTCTCTCTCTCTCTCTCTCTCTCTCTCTCTCTCTCTCTCTCTCCACCCAAAAGTCTCTCTCCCTCACTTCCTCACACACACACACAACGACTGCTTTGCTACTCCTTACCAAATGTACCAATGTTGTTGCGCCTTGCTTGCCCTAGCTTGTTGCCACCCACTATGCCCACCCCGCCCACCCTGGCTTGCTACCGCCCCACCTGCCCTACCTTGCTATTGCCTTGTTTGCACCCAACTTGTTGTCGTTGCTCCTTTGCCATGTTGCTGCCACCATAATCTCCTTAGCCATGTTGCCGCTACTATTCTCTCCTCCAATATGTTGCTGTTTTGATGTTTTTCACCTTCTCCTTCGACTGCCCCATGGGGAGTTGTGTGCACATATGAGAGAGAGAGAGAGAGAGAGAGAGAGAGAGAGAGAGAGAGGCTTTGTGGCTTATGAAACAAAACCAAAGCACATCTTTGTCCAATTATAGAGAGAGAAAATTGATGCCAGGAGGCATATTCCACGGTGGATTCCGTGAGGTTTTACGGTGGATTCCGTAAACTTAGATAACCGGGGCTCATACGCAAAGAGGATTCTTTGTGCGAGAAGTTGATGGGGACGCCTGTCCTTTTCGGGCGTTTCATTAATTTAGTGTGTACATGGGTGATTCCATAGCGGGTGATTCCGCAAAATGCATATTAAATTAATAAACGTTTATGAGTTTAGAGTGCGCACTCGTAATAAATTAAGGTTAGGATTTATTTCTAACCAGTTGATTTATTTAGGTAGCTGAAGACTGCTAGGTATTCACTTTTGTCGGTTTAATTGTGTTATTTTACTAACGATTGTGAATGCTTCAGTTGATGTGTAGAGATAGCAGCAGTGGCGGAGGAAAGCATTGGAGTCTAGCGGGTTTTCGACTCTTGGACTAGATTTTGATAGGCGCCACGCCTATATTTTGTTATGTCTATAGAAACATCGATTATTTATTATTATTTTGTATGCGCTTATGCGCCTGGATATGTTATTTCTATTTGGACATTGAGATTGGGCGTGCCAGACACTATGGGCACCGTCCATTAGCTTTATTTTACTATTTTTGGTAGAAAGCAAACTCAAAAGCTAAAAGCTTGTCATATTTTTGTAATTGGGCTATTATTGAGCATGAAGATTGGAAATATACATTAAATACATGCTTTGTGAAGCGCTCACACAAGGCATGGGGGAGATTGAACCCAATTTGTCTCTTGCCTCTTGTCGTGCATGCTTTTACATGGGTTTTTGTGCTAAAAAGTAGAGTACTTTGTTCTTGGGGACCTTCCGGGATTCATCACGTGAGCTATCTGCGACCGATCTGTGCATCAGTGGTATCAGAGCGGAGCAGAGATCAAGAGCTTCCAATCGCTACCAATCTCGGGCGAAGGCGGAGCTCCAGGAACAAACGGCCTCTACAGTCAATCTCGTCGCGAACCGTCAATACAGGCAGACTTCTGGCGATCAAGAACCCCTGTTTCCACTGTCAGATCGCGAAGGACCAAGCTCTGCAGGCGGAGGACCACTCAAACACCTCCTTCATCAAGTCGTTGAAAACCAGAGATAAGCTCCATTGTTTTTATCATTATTTCTTTCAATTAAGCTTAAGACAAAGCTTAACAAGCTTATCAAGCTTGAAAATTCAACGACGATCTGCAAGAGGACGCCCCGAAAATCACGCGCGGCCAAAAAAACGGCCCCTCCCCCCACGAAAAAAAACGGCGGCCTCTGCTAGTCCTCCTTAAGCTTTTAATCACTTAAGCTTAAGCCTAATCATTTAAGCTTAAGGCTTCTTGCAAGTTACACAGGGCAGAGAAGTCGATATACTCCGGGTCTCGCACTCCTAAAGTCAAGTTCCGTAAGTCGACGGTAATCAAGTTCTGCAAGTTCTGCAAGTCGGCCTAAGTCCAGCAAGTCAACAACTCTGCAAGTCTGTTAAGTCTGCAAGTCTGCAAGTCAGACTAAATCAGAACTGACTAGTGCTTAAAACTCATAGAAGACTTGTTCGTATACAAAAACTCTGAACTGGAAAGTTGTTCGCAGCAAGCTGTTCTACCTATCTACAAGTTCGTTGAAGTACTTTCAGCAAACGGAGACAGAAATATTGCAAAATTTCTGAAAATTGAAGAAGAAAATACCCAAAAATACATAGCCTTGTAACCCCAAATTTGAGCTACGCTCATCCCGCTAATTGATTTTGAGTGAGAAAGGTTTGTTGAGTTTTACAGGATGACTACCCCACATATGGATGATCCTATGGCTGAAGACGATCTACCCGAGCCTACCATGGAACAAAAGCTGGATCTTATCATGTTGCAATTGGAAGAAGAGCGAAGAGCTAGGCAAGCCTTGCAAGCGCAATTGACAAAGCTACAAGGAGCGTCCACTGACAAAGAAGAACCTCAAGCTGAAGATTTGATTCGCCGTACCATCAACGCCACTCTTGAAGCACAAACCATTCGCAAGGAATCCAAGATAAGTAAATGAAGTTTCAAGTTTTGCACTTTCAATGGCATAAGAGAATGAAAGACTGTTTTATCATTCATTAGTCAGTTTGATGACTATTTCCATGAGGAAACTTATCCCGAGAAAGATAAAATCAAGTGTGTTACTAATCATCTGATAGACAGAGCATCAATTTGGTGGACTGTAGTCCGCAAGAGCATAGAATGTCCTGCTACATGGGAAGATTTCAAGAAGAAGTTCATGCAAAATTTCCTTCCACCGCAATTTCATGAGAAGGCTATCAAGCAATGGGATTTACTTCAACAGCGCGATCGTGAGCCTATTCCACAGTATACAGAGCGTTTTTGGAATGCACTCCTACAGCTACGCATGCTTGAAGACGTACCAGAGACGACACATAAGCGGAAGTATATGTCTGGGCTTCTTGGACATTACTACGCTGAAGTGAACATGTTCAAGCCTGCTACCCTTGAAGACGCCATCTCCTTAGCTCACGACACTGAAGATAAGTTACGCGGAAGAGATCGACGACCACAGCCATTCCAAGCAAACGGTAATTATGGATCTAAACAATTCAATTCCAATTTCAGAAGGTTTAATCCAGGTCGTTTTTCATCACCATCTTTCCGCAAGAATTGGCCTAAACCACCTGCATTACCATCCACTGTCAATCCAAATCCTAAACCTATTCCACAAGCAAATCCAAATATACCCAGACTCCCAGCCATTGCAAATAATGTGACCAAAGCCAAGTCCATCGTATGTTACAAGTGTCACCAGCCAGGGCATCTCGCAGCAAATTGTCATTCAAAGAAGCCATCAACACATCAACTACCTTGGAGCTATGGACGAAGAAGAGCATGAGGATATGCCGGATTTCACTGAAGAAGAAGATGATCCTACTACTACTTCCGACACTTTACCAGGTATGCCTACTTCACATTCATTGTTGACTATGAAATGTATGATGCATGGAAAAGAAAGAACTATATTGCATGATGACGGTAGTACCCATGACTTTATTTCAGCAAAATTGGTAAAGGAATTGAAACTGCATACTGTACCTACGCACTATCGCATAAAAGCTACATTTTTAGGCACTAGGTACAATGGCACACAAGAAGTTCAAGATTTAGAAATTCAAATTGGTCCATATATTGAAAGAAGAAACTTCTTAGTTGTCCCATTACAGTCTAGCGACATTATTCTAGGAATGCCATGGAGACACCAATATAATCCCAATATAGATTATTCCACACACACAATGAATATTAATTTTCAAGGAAAATCTATTACATTATTTGGTATGCATGCATCTCATATGTTTCCACTGCTTTCGCATACTCAAGCAAAACGTGCACTACGCAAGAATACTAAATCATATCTCATTTGGGTAAATGAATTGCACGCAAAGGAAAATCATATGCACCCTAGGCATAAGGAATTTCTCGCATATTTTAAGGACTGTTTTGCAGAAGACCTACCACCAGGTTTACCTCCATCACGTCCAGAAGACCATAAAATTGACCTAATACCTGGCACACAACCACCTTGCAAAGCCCCATATAGGCACAATCAAATAGAGCAAAAAGAAATCCAGAGTCAAGTTGAAGAATTACTAAATAGAGGCTTAATTCGACCTAGCAGTTCTCCATTCGGTGCACCTGTGCTCTTAGTCAAGAAAAAGAATAATACTTATCGGATGTGTATTGACTACCGAGCATTAAACAAGATCACTGTAAAGAATAGGTATCCTATACCTAGAGTTGATGACCTTATGGACAAACTGCAAGGATCTTCTATATTTAGTAAAATTGACCTTAAGTCTGGATATCATCAGGTGAGGCTAGATAGATCTGACATATTTAAGACTGCATTCAGAACACAATTTGGCCATTATGAATTCTTAGTCATGCCATTCGGATTAACTAATGCACCTGCCACTTTCAGTAGAATGATGAACCGTATTTTTCTAAAATATCAATATTGTGTGATTGTTTTCTTTGATGATATTTTAGTATTCAGTCAAAGTGAAAAAGAGCATTATGAGCATTTATCATTAGTTTTTCAATTACTGAAAGAAAATCAATTGTTTGCAAATCCTGACAAGAGTGAATTCTTTAAGACAGAAATAGAATATCTAGGTCATATTGTATCAAAAGAAGGAATAAAAGTTGATCCTAAGAAAATTGATGCAATATTGCATTGGCCTATTCCTAAAAATGTACATGAATTACGCTCATTCCTTGGTCTTGCTAGTTTCTATAGGAAGTTTGTACGTAATTTTTCATTACTTGCTTTACCATTGACCAAACTTCTTAAGAAAGGCATTGTTTATCAATGGACTGAAAACCAGCAGAAATCCTTTGACTTACTCAAACGTGCATTAACCAATGCCCCTGTTCTACAATTGCCTGACTTTAACAGACCATTCTTTTTAGTTGTGACCGATGCTAGCGGATCAGGAATAGGAGCCGTGCTAATGCAAGACAACCATCCAATAGCATATTCTAGTTCTAAGCTGAAATCCTCTGAGCTCAAATATTCCACTTATGACAAGGAACTCTTAGCAGTTGTCCAAGCATTAAAACAATGGAAGCATTATTTAATGGGTTCAGAATTCATGATAAAGACTGACCAGCAAAGCATTAGACATCTACTTAGCCAACCCCAAATTTCTGACCGTCATATCAAATGGGCTTCATTCATTCAAAGTTTCCATCCTATCATTCAATACCAACCTGGAAAAGAAAATGTAGTTGCTGATGCATTGAGTAGAAGACCTGCAATTCATAATATTTCTATCATATCTTTTGATTCTTTGATTGCCATGAAAGACACATATCACCAGGATATTACTTTTCATTCTGATTGGCAAAAATTAGTTCAAAATAATTTCATTCCTGTTGATTCATTGTCATATAATGATGGATTCATGTTCTTTGAAAAGAGACTGTGTGTTACTATTCCATTTCGATCTTTTGTTTTGAATGAAATTCATTGTCCCCCATATCAAGGTCATAGAGGTATCATTTCTACATTACGCATGTTAACTGAAGATTTTTATTGGCCGCATATGGATGCAGATGTATCTAATTTTGTTTCTGAATGTTTGATTTGTCAAAGAATAAAGAGACATCATGGTAAACAGTATGGACTATTAATGCCTTTATCTATTCCATCTAAACCTTGGGAACATATATCTATGGATTTCATTACTGGTTTACCAAATACTAAATCTAACCATGACATGATTTGGACAATTGTAGATAGATTTAGTAAGCAAGCATATTTCATTGCATGTAAGAAAACTTTAACAGCATCACAAGCAGCACAGTTATTTTTGAAAATTGTTTTTACTAACCATGGATTGCCGAAAGTGATTATTTCAGATAGAGATTCTAGATTTTGTAATAATTTTTGGATTACACTGTTTGCAAATCTAGACACAAAAATTGATTTCTCATCTGCATTTCATCCAGAAACAAATGGACAAACAGAAGCCACAAATAGCACCATTCTAGATCTTTTACGTGCATACACTATCTCTAAACCTCAGACATGGGATACTCATTTGCATTTATTACAGTTTGCATATAACAATACACCGCACACATCTACAAAGAAAGCACCTTTTGAAGTTATTTATGGATATAGATTATCTACACCTATTGCATCTTTGTCTAATAGAATACAAAGTGCCGATGATATTGCTATTATGCATAACACTATTTTTGATGAGGTAAAGGATATGATTGCTAAAGCCCAACAATCATATACCAAACAAGCCAACAAGAAAAGACAAGCCATGAATTTCAAAGTTGATGATTATGTTTGGCTTAGAATAGAAAAGCGTAGACTGCAAAGTGTAGATAGATATCCAGTTGTCAAATTAGCTCCTAGATTCTACGGACCATTTAGAATCATTCATAAGATTAATGACAATGCATTCAAGTTAGAACTGCCATCTCATTGGAAAATTCATAATACATTTCATATTAGTTTATTGAGACCATTTAGAGGCCAATTACCTATCCACCCTGTCTATGAAAACCCACCTTTACTAGAAGAAGAGACTGAAATACTTGAACCAGAAGCCATCATAGACACTGACTACATGACCACTAGAACTGGCCGAAGGTATTCTAGATATCTAGTGAAATTTAAGAACCATCCTGTAGAGGAAGCACAATGGATGCACGCTAGAGACCTAAATGCTTTCCCCACTCTGTTAGCTCCACATTGAGCTAATAGCAATTGAGGTCAATTGCTATCCCACCCCGGGGGTATGATGCCAGGAGGCATATTCCACGGTGGATTCCGTGAGGTTTTACGGTGGATTCCGTAAACTTAGATAACCGGGGCTCATACGCAAAGAGGATTCTTTGTGCGAGAAGTTGA
Source organism: Lygodium microphyllum (assembly GCF_053477565.2). Lineage (NCBI taxonomy): Eukaryota > Viridiplantae > Streptophyta > Polypodiopsida > Schizaeales > Lygodiaceae > Lygodium > Lygodium microphyllum. Next base: position 82,138,932 of record NC_141151.1, read on the forward strand.
TGGGGACGCCTGTCCTTTTCGGGCGTTTCATTAATTTAGTGTGTACATGGGTGATTCCATAGCGGGTGATTCCGCAAAATGCATATTAAATTAATAAACGTTTATGAGTTTAGAGTGCGCACTCGTAATAAATTAAGGTTAGGATTTATTTCTAACCAGTTGATTTATTTATGTAGCTGAAGACTGCTAGGTATTCACTTTTGTCGGTTTAATTGTGTTATTTTACTAACGATTGTGAATGCTTCAGTTGATGTGTAGAGATAGCAGCAGTGGCGGAGGAAAGCATTGGAGTCTAGCGGGTTTTCGACTCTTGGACTAGATTTTGATAGGCGCCACGCCTATATTTTGTTATGTCTATAGAGACATCGATTATTTATTATTATTTTGTATGCGCTTATGCGCCTGGATATGTTATTTCTATTTGGACATTGAGATTGGGCGTGCCAGACACTATGGGCACCGTCCATTAGCTTTATTTTACTATTTTTGGTAGAAAGCAAACTCAAAAGCTAAAAGCTTGTCATATTTTTGTAATTGGGCTATTATTGAGCATGAAGATTGGAAATATACATTAAATACATGCTTTGTGAAGCGCTCACACAAGGCATGGGGGAGATTGAACCCAATTTGTCTCTTGCCTCTTGTCGTGCATGCTTTTACATGGGTTTTTGTGCTAAAAAGTAGAGTACTTTGTTCTTGGGGACCTTCCGGGATTCATCACGTGAGCTATCTGCGACCGATCTGCGCATCAAAAATATAAAATTTAAGAGAGAGAGAGAGAAAAAGAAAAAAGGAAAAGAGAGGAGAGAGGGGGAGAGAGACAAAGAGAAGAAAATGAGAGAGAGAAAATAAGAAGAAGAAGATAAAAATTTGAATACGGTGAGAGAATTATAGAGAGAGGAAAGATAAAATTTAAAAGAAAAGAAAGAGAATTATAGAGAGAAGAAATATAAAATTTAAGAGAGAGAAAGAGAGAAGAAAAGAAAAAAGGAAAAGAGAGGAGAGAGGGGGGAGAGAGACAGAGAGAAGAAAATGAGAGGGAGAAAATAAGAAGAAGAATTATAGAGAAAGAATTTGAACATAGAGATAGAATTATAGAGAAAGGAAATATAAAATTTAAAAGAAAGAGAAAAGAAAAACTTTCTTTTTAATTAAAATAAGGAGAGAGAGATAGAGAAATATACAAAGAGCAAAAAAGAAAGAAGAGGAGAGGGAGGGAGAGAGAGGGGGGACAGAGAGAAAGAGAATTATAGAGAGAGGAAATATAAAATTTAAGAGAGAGAGAGAGGAGAAGAAGAGAGAGAATATAAATATAAAGAGAGAATTATATATAGGGAAAATATAAAATTTACATACTTTAAGAGAGACTGAGAGGGGGGGGGGAAAGAAAGTGAAAGAAGAAAAAGAAGAAGAATAATAATAATAATAGAAGAGAGAGAGAGAGAGAGAGAGAGAGAACATGCAGAGAGAATTATAGAGAGAGAAAATATAAAATTTAAAAAGAGAGAGAATAAAAAATAGAGGAGAGAGAGACAAAGAAGAGAGAGAGAGAGAGAGAGAAAAGAAAAATTTTAAAAAGAGAATGAAGAGAGAGAGAAGAAGAAGAAAAAAAAGGAAAAAAGAGGAGAGGGAGAGAGAAGGAAAAGAGAGGAGAGAGGGGGGAGAATAAAAGGGGGGAGAGAGAGAGAGAGAGAGAGAGAGAGAGAGAGAGAGAGAGAGAGAGAGAGAGAAAAGAAAAGCGGGAAGAGAAAGAGAGAGAGAGAGAGAACTAGGAGAAAAGAAAAATAAACTAAAATAGAAGGCAAAGAAGAAGAGAGAGAGAGAGAGAGAGAGAACCAGGAGAAAAGAAAAATAAACTAAAATAGAAGGCAAAGAAAGAGAGAGAGAGAAAAAATAGACATAGGGAATTTGGGGGAGAGAGAGAAAGAGAGGAAAAAGAGGAGAGAGAAAGATGAGGAATGGATTGTTGAACGAAGTTGCCGTGCCAACTTCGCTTGCCGCTTTGAGGCAGCGAAGTTGCCGTGAAGCGACCTAGTGTTCTGTGCATGCGAAGCGTGCGTGGAACGCTAGTTATAACTAAAATGACTTTTAAATTTACAAAACATTTTTTTAAAGAGTTTCTAATGCTATTCTTCAAATTTAATGATTCAATTAACATTAAATCTTGGTTTTTCATGGCACTAGAACGGACCCTAATACACTATGCATATGAGGGATGCATAGGGTATCTTGACAAAATTTGGGTGCTTTCAATGATGAGGAACCATGACAGTGAGACGAAGAAAAAAAGTATTGTTATGGTCCAAACATTGTCCATTAAATATTTTTACTAGCGTTCTATGCGCGAAACAAGGAACTCTAGGCTACTTCGTGTGAAGTTGCCATAAAGCGACTTCGTGAGAGAAGTAGCACAACAACTTCACTTCCCTCACTCTCCAAATTTTCTCTTTCTAAATCTCTCTCTCTCTCTCTCTCTCTCTCTCTCCCCCCTAAATTTTTTCTCTCGCTTGCTTTCCCTCCCCAAATTTTCTTATTCTTCTCTCTATCTCTCTCCCCCCTCCCAGTCCAAATTTTTTCCTCTCTCTCTATCCAAATTTCTCTCTCCCTTCCTCCCCCCCCTCTCTCTCTCCACCCCCCCTTTGTGTGCGTGTTTTCTTTCTCTTCTTATTCTTTTTTGCTAACCCCCTCCAAATTCCTTTCCTCTATCTCTAAGTTTTTTCCTCAAAATTTCTATTTTTTTCTCTCAATGTTTAAATTTTTTATTTTGTTCTCTCTTCTCCCTTCATCTAAAATTTTATTATCTCTCTCTCTCTCTCTCCACCCAAATTTCTCTCTCCCTCACTTCCTCACACACACACACACACAACGACTGCTTTGCTACTCCTTACCAAATGTACCAATGTTGTTGCGCCTTGCTTGCCCTAGCTTGTTGCCACCCACTGTGCCCACCCCGCCCACCCTGGCTTGCTGCCGCCCCACCTGCCCTACCTTGCTATCGCCTTGTTTGCACCCAACTTGTTGTTGTTGCTCCTTTGCCATGTTGCTGCCACCATAATCTCCTTAGCCATGTTGCCGCTACTATTCTCTCCTCCAATATGTTGCTGTTTTGATGTTTTTCACCTTCTCCTTCGACTGCCCCATGGGGAGTTGTGTGCACATATGAGAGAGAGAGAGAGAGAGAGAGAGAGAGAGAGAGAGAGAGAGAGAGAGAGAGAGAGAGAGAGAGAGAGAGAGAGAGAGAGAGAGAGAGGCTTTGTGGCTTATGAAACAAAACCAAAGCACATCTTTGTCCAATGCCATCATAAAAAAGAAAAATGCATCCTAGTATAAGGCTAACATCTAAAGATTTCTATGTCTTAAATACTAAATGTATAAAATGTCTAGCTATAGTGCTCCTCTCTAAATGTCAAGATCAACACATGATCCCAATCATAATGTGATATAGGGCTGTCTTGCTAATGTATTGAGGGCAAGTCTCCTTCGTCTCCTATCGTAATGATGGCTTGAATCTGACTATAGTATGGGCCCCTCAGCCATCGGCTACCTTGTTACTTCTTTGCCATGTTGTCAACTCTCCTTCGCCTTGTCCTTCGACGTGTGGTCATCTTTCCTCCATCCCTTGTCCTTTGGCTCCCCCACGAGGTGCATGTGTGCATGAGAGAGAGAGAGAGAGAGAGAGAGAGAGAGAGAGAGAGAGAGAGAGAGGGAGGGGGGGGGGGAGGTTCGTGCCCACCTTGCTGCTCCTCCGCCTTGTCCTTTTGGCAGCATGCAATTGTTTATCCTCCACCCTCATCATTCGACTTCCCCACGGGGAGCATGCATGAGAGAGAGAGAGAGAGAGAGGGCTTTTAAAATCTTTTAATTAAAAATGTGTATTAAAAAAGAGAAGAAATTTAAAGTTAAATTTCAAACTCTTCAAATGTTTGGGAAGGGTCGGGAGGTTTGGGAGCGCTCTAATGGTTTGGGAATCGCCTTCAATATAACCAAATTATAATGTAAATGGATTTAAAGATTTATAAAATTGAGTGAGGTGTTGTAAGAAGACCTCAACCTTTGTGAAAATATGTGTGTTACCTAGCTTCACGTATGCATGAAAAAGGGCTATTGTTAGCGGGACGGGCACAGACCGAGTTCAAGGTCCGTTACCTCATGTGTGCAGGGTGTAAGGATCAACGTGTGAAGGCAACCTTTGCCAATGAGACGTTAATGTTTTTGAATTTCAAATGGAGAGGTAAAACATCCCAAACCGGGAAAAGAAGCTGGACGAGAGCGAGAAGCGAGAGGAGAGGAGGTGGACGAGAGAGAGAGAGAGAGAGAGAGAGAGATTTACGAAAAAAAAAAGAGAGAGAGAGAGAGAGAGAGAGAGAGAGAGAGAGAGAGGCAGAGGCAGAGGGGAGAGCAGACAGGTAAGGAAGAGAAGAAAGGCCCTACCTCCCTCAGACCCGAACTGTCATGGAGGCCGTCCTCGTCGATCAGGAGAACATCGGCGTTGCCTCGAAGAAGAAGGTTCCTCTCGCATCCGTCTTTGTGCGCTTGTCTGTGTTCTTGTGGCTCCATTTCGTGCTTATCCGCCTTCGTTAAGGTCCTTTTCTGGTCCTAGGGTTTCAGATCACTTATTTCCTTTTTACTCTGCGTCCGCTTAGCCGCACAGTGTACCACGCCTTTTGATTCCTCCTTCACAATAAGTATCGGAAGTTGTTTCTCATAATAAGTATCCGAAATCGTTGGTCATCACGGAAGAAGTAGTATTAGGGAAGAACATTAAAGCAGAGAGTGATCCTGCACCATGTTTGATTTGAAATTGTGCAGAAAATAACCCTGCACAAGGTTTGCTTAGAAATTCTTTGTTTGAATAAGTACCAGAAATCCTTGCTCATAACAAAAGAAAGAGTGCCAGGCATTGCAGTGGAAAGAACATCAGAGCAGAGAATGGAGCTGCACCATGTTTGATTTGAAATCGTGCAGAAAACATTCTGCTCTAGGTTTGATTTGAAATTGCCTTGTATGAATTGGTATCAGAAATTCTTGTTCATCACAAAAGAACCAGCATCAGGCCTCCATTGTAATGGAAAGAACATTAGAGCAGAGAATAATGCAGCATGTTTAATTTGAAATTCTGCAGAAAACCATCCCACCAAGTGCTTGATTTAAATTGCATTCTTTTTCTTTCTCTCACTAGGGTTCTAAAAGCAAGGCCAACGGAGATAGCCTGCCTTCATCAAAACCAAATGTGAAGCCTCTGCAATCAAGCTCTGGTGCAAACATTGTTGCAGGTCGACAAGAAAAGACTATCGAGGAGACTTACCAGAAGAAGACTCAACTTGAACACATCTTGCTCAGGCCAGATACGTATGTTGGCTCCATTGAGAGGCATACGCAGAACCTATGGGTGTATGAGGGGCAAAGCCTAGTGTTCAGGAGTGTCACATATGTTCCTGGGCTTTACAAGATCTTTGATGAGATCTTGGTGAATGCTGCAGATAACAAACAGAGAGATCTAAAGATGGACTCTGTGAAGGTGGAGATAAATGTTGAACAGAACATAATTAGTGTCTATAACAATGGAGATGGTGTGCCAGTTGAGATCCATAGTGAGGAAGGCGTGTATGTTCCAGAGATGATTTTTGGACATTTGCTGACAAGCAGCAACTATGATGACTCTCAGAAGAAAACTACAGGTGGAAGAAATGGATATGGAGCAAAGTTGGCCAACATCTTCTCAACTGAGTTCACCATAGAGACAGCAGATGGTGGGCGCTTGCGGCGTTATAAGCAGGTATGCTTACAAGAACTCTGCTCTGATTTTGTTATTAAGTCAGTTTAACTTAATCCCAGGTACTGTTCCTTAGAAAATAGAATAAATTGCCTAATTAGAAAATTTATAGAGTTTACTAATTTTAATCTGCTGTCAATAGGTTGCCTTAGTAGAAGAATATAGATGCCAAACACTAGATTAGTTTGTTGTTGTACCATCTAGCCATTAATTCTGAAATGCTCCCACACAGGTATTTAAAAACAATATGAGCAGCAAGTCAGAACCTATCATTACAAATTGCAAAGCCAATGAGAATTGGACCAAAGTAACATTTAAGCCCGACCTTGCTAAGTTTCACATGGCTACTCTTGAAGATGATGTTGTGGCCCTCATGAGCAAGAGAGTACTGGACCTTGCTGGATGCCTTGGAAAGACGGTCAAGGTAGAGCTGAATGGCCAGCGGTTGCCTATCAAATCCTTTCAGGATTATGTTGGTCTGTACCTTGACACTGTCAACAGTAAAAGAGAAGAGCCACTTCCGAGGTGAGAAATAGTTTGTCATATTGTAATATTGAGTACAATTTGTATTGACCTCTTTGTATTGATGCAAAATTTGTACACTTGGCTTTTTTGAATGGTTATGAACCTTCTGCAATGAAATTTATCTGCAGGGAGAATTATAATTATCTTGTATGATTCATTTGCCTGTTAATTCCCATAAATTCAAACAAAATTGTGCTACCATTTAGGGCCAGAGTTTCATAAGCATCTTACTTGTTGAAAGATACACGATCCTCTTTGGTGCTCATATCTAGAGAAAGCAGGCTACTTGAATGATGCATTCCCTCATGCTTGGACAATTTGTGTTAAATCATTTTTAATATTTCAGGATTTATGAGCGTGTCAATGATCGCTGGGAGGTCTGTGTAAGCTTGAGTGATGGTCAATTCCAGCAGGTATATTTCTGTATCTTGACTATTTCTAAGAAAGGAATGAATGTGGAATAGGTTTCTGAAATCAACTGTTCATATGGTGGGACTTCAGGTCAGCTTTGTCAATTCCATTGCCACAATCAAGGGAGGCAGTCATGTACAATATGTGACAGATCAAATAGTGAATCATGTCATGGCTATTGTAAATAAGAAGAATAAGAATGCTGGGGTCAAGCCCTTCCAAATAAAAAATCACATGTGGGTCTTTGTCAATTCTTTGATTGACAATCCTGCATTTGACTCGCAAACCAAAGAAACATTGACAACTCGTCAAAGCAGCTTTGGGTCGAAGTGTGAGCTCTCTCAAGAGTTCATGAAAAAAGGTAACAACAGAATTTCTTGAAAGTAGACAGCCTTGAAAGTTCCACAAACAGGAGAGCTGAAGCATGTTCTTTCCCTTGGTTGTATCTAGTTGCAAAATGCGGAGTTGTCGAAAATGTCCTTACATGGGCCGACTTTAAGCAAAGCAAGGAACTGAAGAAAAATGATGGGGCGAAGCGACAAAGATTAACTGGCATCACTAAGCTTGATGATGCAAATGATGCCGGTGGAAGGTACTCTGAAGACTGCACTCTGATTTTAACGGAAGGAGACTCAGCTAAAGCGCTTGCTGTAAGGGCCTTGAATAATGCTGATAATGGTTGATGCAAAAATAGTTGAAAACCTGTGACTTAACAATGTTAGCTCAATTTTGCAGATGAGTGGTATCAGCGTGGTGGGGCGGAATCGGTATGGTGTCTTTCCTCTCCGAGGAAAGCTTCTCAATGTACGTGAGGCTAGCCATAAACAGATTATGGAGAACCAAGAAATAAACTACATAAAGCAGATTCTGGGCCTGCAGCACGGCAAGGAGTATGACAGTGTAAAATCACTAAGATACGGACATTTGATGATAATGACAGATCAGGCAAGCTGCGGGCATTTTAACTCCAGAAGTTCTCTTCAATTGTTGAGATGTAGATAGTTAACCAGATGAAAATTTGCAGGATCATGATGGCTCTCATATCAAGGGTTTGCTCATCAACTTCATTCATTCCTTCTGGCCATCTCTCTTAAAAGTTCCATCCTTCCTTGTGGAATTCATAACACCGATTGTGAAGGTAATTCTTGGTCATACAGGGCCATACAGCAAACTTGAGTAAAAGGAGGGAGGGGTCTTTGGCTATGTTTCCCTGACTTTTGGCGTTTGACCAGGCTACCCATAAGAGTGGAAAAGTTCTGTCGTTTTATACCATGCCAGAATATGAAGCATGGAAGGATTCACTCGATGGACATACAACAGGCTGGAGCATCAAGTATTATAAGGTTTTCTCAAGCTAGAGATCTATGCTAAATTGAAGACAAATATTTTGATAATATGTGCAAGTTGGAAGTTCTTGCATAATCCAGTGCTTTAATAATTCTACAGGGTCTGGGTACAAGTACTGCTAAAGAGGGCAAAGAGTACTTCAGAGACCTAGAAAAGAACAAGAAAGAGTTTTCATGGGAAACTGCGGAAGATGGAGATGCTATTGAAATGGCATTCAGCAAGAAGAAAATCGATGCCCGCAAAAATTGGCTTCGCCAATATGAAGTAAGAAGCTTACATATATGACCATTGTTAAGAAAATAGATTCCTAAGTGTAACTTTATATGAGCTCATATTTGATGTATGTGGGGGCCTGTCACAGCCGGGAACGTATTTGGATCAATCGGTGAAGGTCATCAAATACAGTGACTTTGTCAACAAGGAGCTCATATTATTCTCAATGGCTGATTTGTCACGGTCCATCCCCTCCATGGTGGATGGGTTGAAACCAGGCCAGCGGAAAATCCTATTCTGCTCCTTCAAACGTAACTTTGTCACACAAGCAAAGGTATTGCTTGTTAGTCAAACAGTCGAGTTCTGTAAGTAAGCACTGCATGTTATTGCTTCACGTACTGAATGTGATACATGGAAACCAGGTTGCACAGTTTTCTGGTTATGTCTCGGAGCACTCTGCTTACCACCATGGTGAGCAAAGTCTTGTGAGCACCATAATAGGAATGGCACAGAACTATGTAGGAAGCAACAACATTAACTTGCTGTCTCCCCTTGGGCAATTTGGAACAAGGAGTCAGGTGAGGTTATTCTCCAATGCACTCAAAGAAGTTATTAGCCTTAGTAGGATACTCTGTATTTCTGAATGTTTTTAAAATGTCATCCTTCTTTGTTATGCACACAGGGTGGGAAAGATCATGCCAGTGGTCGATATATCTTCACATGTTTATCCCCCATCACAAGATTCCTTTTCCCCAAAGAGGATGACATTCTTCTGGATTACCTTAAAGAGGATGGACAATCTATTGAACCTATCTGGTAGGTGCACAAGTATTTTGTGGTGGTAAGGGTACTCTTGTTGCCTCATGCTGACCAATCTTATCCTCATTGCAGGTACTGTCCTATCATCCCTCTGGTTTTGGTAAATGGAAGTGAGGGTATTGGAACCGGGTGGAGCACATTTGTTCCCAATTACAGTCCTAGAGATATTGTGGCCAATATACAGAAACTTCTTGATGGACAACCTATGGTACCGATGGATCCTTGGTACAAGGGCTTCAAGGTCTTTAATTTACCTTATCCATCAGTTTTTCATTCTTTCACATGGAAGGGCAAAGATTGTTGTTTCTGTTTGGTTGTTAATGCTGTTTTGTAATTTTGCTCCTTAGGGAACCATTGAGCATACTGTCACCAAGGAATCTGGAAGGACATACACCCTCAGTGGTGTGTATGAACAAGTGGATGAAACCACTATAAGGATCACAGAACTCCCTGTCAGGAAGTGGACTCAGGACTACAAGGAGTTTCTAGAAGGGATGATGAACCCCACAGACAAATCAAAAGAGCCATTTATCCGCGTAACTTTCTTCACTTCCACAACTGTGTTCTTGTTTTAGACTCTTGTGGACTTTGTCATACAATTCAGGACAGATTTTCACATTGTGCAGGAATTAATTTGTAGTTGAAATGCCTTTCCATATAGGATTATCGGGAGCACAACACAGATACACGTGTGAATTTTGAAGTTCAACTCTCAGAGAACAACATGGCAATTGCTCTGGCAGAGGGCATTTTGAAGAAATTTAAGCTGACCACCACCATAAGCACCAGTAACATGCATCTTTTTGATGCTCGAGGTCTCATTCACAAGTTTGAGACCCCAGAGCAAAGTATGTCTAAAGCATTTCATAATTTGTCCTTGTGTCAAGTCTAAGCCTGAAATATAGTTTTAATCAATCAACTTTGACCTGACTGTTCATTACAATACAGTACTGGAGGCGTTTTACACCATCCGCTTGGAGTTGTATGTGAAACGGAAGGTGAGATTTGCTTTAGAATCTCTTACAGAAAAAATGCAAAGACTGGTCAAAGGCACAACTTTTTGAACTCCCATCGGTGATACTTTCTGCAGGAAGTTCAATTAGAGAACTTAAACCTGGAGTTGCTCAAACTTGACAACAAGGTCAGGTTTGTCCTGGGTGTGGTCAAAGGAGAGATAATTGTGAATAACAGGAAGCGAGCGGAGCTCTTGGTGGAACTGAAAGCCAAAGGGTTTACTCCCTTCCCCAAGAAATCAAAATCATCAGAGCCAGTAGTTGCTGGGAGTAGCAGTCCTGAAGGAGAAGACAGCAATGACACGGAGGAGACTATTAAAGGTATCAGAGCTGGAGATTACGAGTATTTGCTGTCTATGCCGATTGGAAGTCTGACTCTGGAGAAGGTACAAAGCCTATGCAACGATCGTGACAAGCTGGAAGGTGATGTGGAAGAGCTCAGAAAAGCCACACCCAAATCACTCTGGATCAAAGACTTGGATGCTTTCCTTCAACAGTTAGATGTATGGTTCTGAAACTACTTGTGAAATGTAAATGTCAATGCACCTCGAATTCTCGGTTACAAGTTGTTGAAGTGATTTTGATAGGTCCAAGAGCTGGAAGAAGCAAAAGAAGAAGAATATGAGCTAAATCATATGTCAAAGGAAGGAGGAAGGCAGGCTAAACGTGCTCCAGCAAAGAGGGTTGCAGGAGAAGCCAAAAGTGAGTTGTGAAATTCATGAAATCAATAGGACACAGCATTTGCAGCTAAATCTAACCGAGCCTTTGTTGCTTTCGACAGAAAAAATTACTGCTGGTGAAGGAGCAGGAAAAGCAAAACTACCACCACAGAAAAAAGAGGCAATGCTGTCAAATCCACCACTGGCCCAGGTTTTCATGAGCAGCATTGAGCCTGTTTTGTTCAGGTGTTTCATGTAGTTTGGTTCGTCTAAATGAGAAAACAAGTTTAATGTTGGGTTTTCGTGATGAAAACAGGAAAACGAGAGTGACGATGAGGGTCTAGGTTTGAACCTCAGAGAACGTTTGGCTGCTTATTCGAAGAATGCAGGTACAGGTGAAAACTGGTGCACGGAACGGCTGCTTACTAATTGTGTATAGTTACGGACTGTATCAGCCGGAAACAAAGTAAACATAATGGGAAAAGCTCTATTCATGGTGCAGAATCTGACATTATAAAAGAGGCTGTTTGTTCAATACAGAGACTGATAATTGACCTCAAATGTTTTGATAACAAACAGATCCTTCGTCGGTTGCTTGTGCACGCATTCTGAGCGCATACACTGAAACAAAGGCTGTCTACGCACTAGAAAATAATCTAGTTTTTATAGAAATTAATGTACAGTACATGTATGTAGTTAGATAGCTATATATAGTAGCTGATAGAACTGTGAATACCAACGTGACTAGCTCTCATGCTTACTGACTGTAAACTAGCTTAACTGTTCTTACACTGCATTATATCTGCTTATAGGAATCCTATTACTGTGTACTACTAGCTTTCATAATTCTAAACTGACTTAGCTGTCTCCAGTAGTTTCTGTTCCAGCTGCTGACAATATCAAAGAGAAGCCCAATCAATCTGCGATTACATCCACTTCGATAGAAATGCACATGAGCGAAGAGGAAATACCCAAACCCAAGGTAGCAGGCAGAGCAAGGAAGGTGGTGGTGGAGAGGGAAGACGATGGCAGTGAGGACATTGAAGTGTTGTCGGACGATAACTCGGACTGGGAAGCGGGTGGAGCTGGAGCAAAGGGAAAGAAAGCAAAGGCTGCTGCTGCTAAAACAAAGCCTGCTACTGCTAAAGCAAAGCCTGCTGCTAAAACCAAGCCAGTTGTTACTGCTGCTGCTCCCCCTCGGAAAAGGGCAAACAAGGGCCAGAAGCTCATCGACGAGATGCTGCTGCCTGCTGAGACGAGTGCTGCAGCAGCATCATCCCCCACCCACAAGTCGCCTGCGCAGAAGATCAGGCGCATGAGGCCCTCCCCTTTCCACAAGAAGAGCGGCTCTGTGCTGGCGCAGATTGCAGCTGGTGACCAGCAAGAAGAAGAAGAAGGGCAAGCTGCCCCTGCCCCTGCTGCCGCCGCCCGACCCAAGAGGGCCAACCGTGCCGTGGTGCAGTACGTGGTAAGTGACGACGACGACGACGACGACGATGCAGAAAGCCCCGAGGAAGAGGCAGACGACTACTCAGACTTCGAAGCTGAGGACTCCGAGTAGAAAACTGCGATCTCTGTTTCTACTCTGGCTCCTGTTGTAAGTCTTACATACGTGCAGTAATCCTCTTGGGGGTTCGCTTCTCTTCTCTTAGATTTTCACGCACTTCCAGTAAGTTTTTCATACTTGCAGTAACCCTTCTTTTAGAAATTTGCTATCAACTTGATGGCAGATGCCAACACCCTTAAGGGCTTGCATGCATGTTTGGAACCCTCCTATCCTCCAACCATGCTCTCTATACGAGAAATGGGACTCTATCCCTTGGAACCCACCACCCTCTTGTCCTAGTGGTGAAGTCAATGATGTCTTGTTATCGTGTGTTTCTTTTTTGTTATTGAAGTCAAGTCAAATTATGGATCAGGCTATTACGACATGAGAGGGCAACTCTTATACCTAGCACATGATGACATGTGATTCATAGTCTCAAAACATGTCTTAGATTTGTTGTGTGTTCTAAGCCAATGTTTTTGACAACCATGCTTCGTATGTGAGTAAATAATATCATCCAATTTTTCAACAAGTTGGAGTCTCTAAGTTGAATAGAGTAGAACTCATGGATCTCTTGAGTCGTAAGTGCGCCACTTTGATGACTCGGCCATATTATAAAATTGTTGTGATGCTAGTGTGTTATACTTAAACCTAAATCGTGGAAGAACTTGCACTAAAATGTACAAGGACAAAGAAAAATGACATGGGTGACTCTAACAACTTTGTGAGTGTGAGAGAGAGAGAGAGAGAGAGAGAGAGAGAGAGAGAGAGAGAGAGAGAGAGAGAGAGAGAGAGAGAGAGAGAGAGAGAGAGAGAGAGAGAGTTGGCACTTCCTTTCATCTTCAAGATGCCAAGTACCACGTCGGTTGCCTCATCATGGTGCAAGAATGCGACACGTATTGATTGTGCATGCATGTAAGGACTTGCAAAACACTAGCGAATTGAGGACATGAGATCAGACTTGTAGAATGAGAAGCAAGATTACAAATAGGCTTTGAAATCCAATGCAGTGGATATGGTAGAAGTGGAGAGGACATTGTGCTTCGATTAGTTGAGAAGAAGCGTTGATTGCGAGGCCAAGATCGAACAAGGAGCCAAAGTCCACAAAGCAAGCGTCTCCCTATCCTTTAATAGGATTAAGCAAAGGTATTTTGATTTGCTTTCTACTATTACTAACTTGTACTTTTTGGGGAGACCCTCGATGGAGGAAGAGTTCACCTGATGGTTTGAAGGCACTTACCAAGGTAAGGCCACCCTTCTCCAGTTTCGCTTCGTTGGAAAAGGATTCTATCTTGTCATCCTTGCCACCAAGTCAGAGCGGGATTGGCTTGCCTTGTTCGTCGGCTATCGTGGTTATCCACATTCTCCCTTGAAGGAGTACTTCATGAATGCCTTGTTTGGGTTAATGTTATGGATCTACCTCCTTGGATGGATGGAGAATTGGCTTCCATTGCCTCATCACTTGTGGGAAGGTGCTCTACACACCAACCATTACAAATGCATGGGGACTCCTCCGCAACAACCATCGGTTCTATATCTTGTGGGACCGTAGGAACCCACCATTGAAGTTTCTCCAGTTGCAAGATGTGTCAAGAATGGAGACCACCCTTGCATTTAAGTTCTTGACATTCCTTGACTCATGCTACTTTGGTCATGGGAGCAGGCACTTTGCCAAAATGTGCCCCCAATGTTATGTTGAGAAAAAAAGCGAGGAGGAAAAGAAGGATAGCCCACCCCAAAACTCGAATGCACAGCCGCAAACAGACAACTAAGGGAAAGCTTCGAGTCCAATCCTTGCCAAAGGGAAGCAAAAGCAAGGTGAGCCCCATGTTGGTGCCCAGGCTCTTGGCAAGGATAAGCCTAGTTCCTCGAAGGTAGCACCAAAACCCATCAATCATGCCTCAACACAAAATAAGGAGAATTTATTGCCAAATAAGAAGGGCAACAACAAGAAGAATGGCAAACCTTCCATTAAGTAGCTTGCTCATTAACCATTGGTGGATTGCAACTTTTATGCTCCCATCGATGACCACGAATTCATGGACCCCCTTGATGTATTGTGCTGAACAGAGCAAGTGGTCACCTAGACTGAAAATGATCTCTTGAAATGTAAGAGGTTTCAGTTCAGACGTGCGCAAACAAGTGTGCTATGGAATAATTAGAAAATACAAATTGCATGTGATAGTGTTATAGGAAGTGAAAATGGATGAGGAGGTTGTCAGTGCTATGTCTATCAATGATTTCACTGTCATGCACAACCTCAAAGGTAGGGGCAAAGGTGGTACTATCTTGTTAATACACAGCTCACTCAAACCTCGACATGAATGGAAGCTTGGAGATGGAAGTGCGGTGGCAGCGAGAGTAGATGCCAGTGGCGTAGAAATCATACTCGTCGTTGTGTATGCAGCCAACAACTTTGCCCAGTGTACAAAGTAGTGGCAACTAATGAAGGAGCATATTGGGGATGCGCTTGCACTCTTAGTTGGAGACCGGAATATGACGGCCCTCCCCATAGACCACTCTCATGGCACACGGTGTATGCTCCAAGAGGAGTTGGAAGCATGGCGCATGCTCGTGTGAGTTGAGAGATGTGGCCACACTTGCCTTAGGCACAACTGAAGTTCCCTACACTTGGCATGATCGCCATGTGGGCAACACATGGCGTGCATGCAGGCTTGATAGGTTCTATGCCACTCATGGCACATGGTGGATGCGTGGGAGAATTAAATACCACATGCTAAGTGAAATAACAACTTTTGACCACCTTTCGATTCTAATCTCTTGTCATCTTGTCCTGACAGGACGCATGCAGAATGGCCCACCGCCATTTCATTTCAACATTTCATTTTTGAAGGATAAAGCCTTCATGGGCAGATTGCAAGAGTCCTGGGAGATGGCTCGAGACTCCTCCCTAGCACCGAGAGTTTAGATGGCAAAAATGCATGAACACTACCATCAAAACTGCCAAAGAGCATGGTCGAATGATCGCATCGAGAAGGTGGAGGGACTTCCAAGCTACTGTAAATGCTAGAGAATACCTCTTGCGGGTTCTAACAATGGCCCTTGGAGACCTCACCGCTTAGAGCCATCTAAGGCAAACATAGCACTTCTTGAAAACACAGGACTACTCAGTCCAGACTGCCAAAACCCTACTCAGGGGCCAATGGGAAAGGTTTGGCGACACACCTAATGCTTTCTTCTTCTCATCACTTAGAGCAAAGCAGACTAGAGAGTCCATCACAGGGATTGAGGATGAACATGGAACACTCCACACTGATGAGCACACCATCTTGAGACTCTTCGAGAAGCATCTGTCCTCCATAGTAGGGGCGGAGCTTGAGCTACCCCCTGACTATGACCAACAGGTTGCTAGATTCTTAGGAGTGGTGATCCCCATTACACCAGCTGGACTCTCTTGCCTTAGACACACTGTTCACTCTGGAGGAAGTCCAGCAAGGCGTCTTCAAAATGAAGAAGGCCAAAGTTCTTGGCCTTTATGGCCTGCCATCCGAGCTCTTCCAAGCCCTCTGGACATCGTGCAGGAAAGACTTGCTGGACATGATGAATAGCATCCGGAAGTCTGGATGCATCACTTGAGAAATTAATCAAGGCCTAATCAAGCTGGTGCCTAAGTCTCCTATGAGAAAGAAGGTAAACAACTGGTGCCCACTCACCATGCTTAATTTCAGTTATAAGATAATGTCTAAGGCACTTGCTCTTAGAGTCAAAAACCTAATGGGTAAGATTGTACACCCGAGGTAGTACGGGTATGTGAATGGAAGGAAAATTCAAGATGCAGTTCTAAATCTTCTATTCTATGTGGACTTGGCCTTGATGCACAAGTTCGATTTTGTTCTGATCAATATCAATCTAGACAAAGCATATGATCGAATCAATTGGCATTTTATTAGAAAGATCATGGAAGCATTCAAATTTGGGGATATCTTCACAAATATGATAATTGCTTTGTTCAGCAATGCTATGGCCTCCATCAGCATAAATGGCTCAATGACCCAGCCTTTCTCGCTCAGGAGGTCGATCCGCCAAGGGTGCCCTATGGCCCCGCTTTTGTTTGCATTAGTTATTGACCCACTCCTTCGCAACATAGACAAGAAAGTATAGGATGGTACCATCTGAGGGATGCCCTTGCCTGATGGATCATGCTCACCATCTCAGTTCTTTGCAGATGATAGCGGATCTCTGGTGGTTGTAGAGAAAAGATCAGTGGATGAATTGATGGGGCATGTTCAATGACTTTGTACTACTCTCCTCTTCGGTCATAAACAAAAGCAAGATTTAATTCGTCCCTCTTACTCTGAGGGACCCACAAAACTGGATGCTTGATTATGGCTTTAAGGTGGTAAAGCCGGGGGAAATTGTACGTTACCTTGGAGCTCCAATAGGGGTTGGCATAACTCCTAGTCAAAGATTTAAATGGTACCTGGAGAAGATTTACACAGAAAGTGGTCAAGTGGATGAATTCATCCTTGTCTTTGGCAGGGCGAATCATCGTGATCAAGAATGTTCTCTCTTCACAGACTGTGTACATGGGATCCCTCTTTGTGTTTGGGAAGACAACCTGGGGGCAAATTGAAAAGATGTTCAGACAATTTTTGTGGAAGAAGAAGGCAGGCCTTGCAATGCACCAAATCTCATGGGACCTAATCACCTCAAGAAGAGATGAAGGGGGTGCTGGTATAGAAGCCCTAGCAGACAAGGTCAATCGTCTGGCATTCAGAGTACTCACAAGGCTGAATGACAACCAGCCATGGTCAGTAATATTGAAGACATGGATCACGGTCTCCAAGGAAGTTGAACGAGCATGGAGGATTGGGGCAGTCTGGATTGATGTGGTCTGTAATTACCAGAAAATGATTCACATTCCGCAATCAGCAACAACCCAAATTTTAGTGAGAAGCTGGCAAGTTGTCATCTCACAATCTGATTGGTCTCCTAAGTTAGCAGGTAGGGTGACGGGGCCCTAACCTCATCAATTTGGCTCAACCCCTTTCCATTTGATCCTCTAGGCTCACCTGTGCTTCGTAGTAGATCTCTTGCAAAAACATTAGCTACTAAAGGCTTAAGATTCTGGTCGCAGCTTTGGGACCCTACTGCAATGATTGGTCTCCTTTTGACTCTATCAAAACCAGCTTCGGTTTGACAACCAGGGAGTTGCTCTGGTTACAGAGTGTTCTTGCACAGCTCAAAAATGATTGGCCCACTTCACCGGTGTCCAAGAACTCACTACCCCTCCTTGCACTAACTAGCCAAGTGGACAAACAGCTTATCAAATGCAAGTCTTTGAAGGACTTTAGCCCTCCCTTTATGGTCATCCCTCTCACATTGAAGGATAAATGGAAGAAATGCTGCCCCTTGGCCACTCTTGCCACCTGACATCGACAGGCTAAGTGAGTGTGGAAGAACACACCATTACATAGGCTCAATTGCTTTATATGGAGACTTCTTATCAAGAAGCTTCCCCTAAGGGCAAGCCTGGCTTGAAAGATCCTCATCTCTCCACCTTGCTCGCTGTGCAAGAGACATGAAGAGGATGAAAAACACTTACTATGGGATTGCCCGGTAATCAAACCCCTTTGGTAGAGAGTGAGGAAGTGGCTAAATGGTGCAAATCTCAAAGCCAAGTTTGGCTTTGCCATTGTTTTCTTAGCGCCAACCTCGATGAAGCCACATGGAGATTGATACTGCTTATCTCAACAATAGTCACGAAGCATATCTGGAGCAGAAGAAACAATATACTTTTCAGAAGTGCCCATGTTAACAACCCAGCCAATTGGTCTGAGTCCCTTCATACCGAACTCGTTATGATACTTAGAATTGTAGAATCAGAGCATTGGATCTTCAAGCTTTTTGGCAAAAAGCTAGGCTCAATGCCTTGCTTTTGTATGTCGGTCAATGGCCAATGGCCTGAAATGCCTACAAGGGTGATCTAAACATTTCTTTACTTATTTGAATGGAAAAGCACATTATAAAAAAAAAGAAAAATGATATGAAAACTCAAAGTGCAAAATCATAAACCCTAAACCCCAAAGATCACAAAATTTGACACCAAAACCTTGACTTGGATGTTGAAACTTTGAAATCTTAAGATTGAACAATTTGTCTATTGAGCAATAAAGTAAACTATTGTTTGAAACTCAAATCTTAAAAAATCCAAAGAATAAAAGAAGATGAAAAGCAGTGGGTATCCCTTGACATAGAAAGCATCATCATTCACTCTAACATTGCAACATGGAAATCTTATGCATTTGCCTACAAATTAAAGAGTTGTAGCCAAAGAAAATGTAATGTTGTCAATCCAAATTGATAGCAATTGGTATTGTTAAGTAATAATAACTCATAGAAATGTAATTTTGAGAAATTCACCTTAGAATTTTAACAAAATAAAATGCAATTAAGTAATGCATAGCTAAAGCAATGTTATCTTAACAATCTAAGTCAAGATTGTTTGGTGAAGGGGCAGAATTGTAGCTTTATTAATGTAATTTGGATTAGGGTAAGGGTTAAGAAGTGAGCTTTTTGGACCAATTTTTTTTGGCAACCCCTTATTTTTGTTCCACATAGTTCACTTATTCCACCTTTAGATATATCCACCTTCACTTTTACTCTCACCATTACTACAACCACCACCACTGCCTATCACTTTCACTCACTCACTCACTCACACAGACACACACACTCTCAAACAACCTCTATTGCCTCTCATTTTGTTCTTCTTGGCCCTAACATGGAGATTTAACAACTCCACGTCTTTCATCATCTCTTGGTTCTCTCTCTCTCTCTCTCTCTCTCTCTTTATACTTGTAAAAAATAGTTCTCTCTCTATCTACCTATCACTCACATACACACACACACACACACACACACACACACACACTCTCTCTCTCTCTCTCTCTCTCTCTCTCAATACAAAATCATTTGTGTGATTGCTCCAAAATAATAGAATTTGTATTATATTGTATTATGAAATGTGTTGCAATAAGTAATTTTCTCTTTACTTGTAAATAGTTTGATCTCTCTATTTTTAAACTTGTAAATAGTTCTCTCTCTCTCTCTCTCTCTCTCTCTCTCTCTATGATAAGATTCCTTTATTAGGTAAATAACTCTCTCTCTCTCTCTCTCTCATATTTGCAAAACAAAATCATTCATGCAAGTACTTCGGATTGATAGAATATGTATTTTATTATATTATGAAAAGTGTTGCAACAAATAGTTATCTATATCTCTTTACTCACAGATAGTTATTGTATAAATAACTCTCTCTCTACTTGCAAATCATCCTCTTGGTTGGGCAAACAAATCTTTCACTCACACACACACACACACACACACACACACACACACACACACACACACACACACACACACACACACACACACACACACACACACACACACACACACACACACACACACACACACACACACACACACACACACACACACACACACACACACACACACACACACACACACACACACACACACACACACACACACACACACACACACACAAACACACACACACACACACACACACACACACACCCCTTTGCCACTACCACCTCTCTCTCTCTCTCCACGTTAAGTTCTCTTTATTTGTGCAAACAATTTACTTTGTATGTCTACCTATCTATCTCTCTCCTCTCTCATGTTCGGATACCTCATCTTAAGTATTAAAAAATATTCTCGTGGTAAGCATTAAAAAATATGGGCCTTTGCATGAAGGAAGGGACTTCTATATCTACACTTAAATGAGTTTTACTCCATCATCAGTCGTTTAGCTTCGCAAGAGATTGAGTTCAAGGATACTTCACATCCTTTGGTACTCTACTTGAGTCGTGGGATACTTTTTGTACGGTTCTCTGTGCTAAGGATGGGTTGAAATTGCAGGATGTTGAGAGTACTCTCTTGATAGAAGAGGTGAACAGAAATAATGTGGATGCTTCTCTACATCCCATGCATTGAGTATGAGAGGCCAGTAGGATGGAAATGGCCATGATAGAGACTCTAATAGCTCTTAGTCTACAACACATGGACAATCTCGTTGTAAGTCCCGTGTTCGTAAGTTCGATCTTACTTATCATTATTGTGAGAAAACAAGCCATATTCAGCTAGGATGCCATAAAATATATGAAGACAAGCACAAGGAAAAGGGAAAGGATAAAGTGTAGGATAAGAATGATGATCACAACATTGTGCCTAGCAAGTCTAGTGTCAAGATTGAGGAGATTAATGTAGTGCAGCCTGATATATCTGATGATCTTATCTTGGTAGCTTCTTCTTTGGATGCTTCACAAACTAACTAATGCTTTGTCATGATATACTCAGTGTTGGTTGATATATGCAAGGGCTTCCTTTCATGTGACCTCTCATTGCATAGAGAGTGGTTTACTCCTATTATAGTATGACTGGATCTATCTATTTGGATAATGACATGGCATTGGAGATAGTTGGTATTAGTGATGTCCAGCTATGTTTTGGTTCAAGCAGCATGTTTACTCTTCATAATGTATGTCATGTACTAGCTCTCATGAAGAGCCTTATCTCTGCTAGCACCTTGGATGATACATGTTATGTTGCCTCTTTTGGTGATTTCTCATGGAATTTTACCCATGGGAATCTTGTTATTGCATGTGGTGCTAAGTCTAGTACGCTCTATCCTTTGTTTGTATCTGGGTTAGTTGACCATATTTTGGTTGTGGTTGCCGTTCCATATGTATCTCTTTGGCATTGTTGCCTTAGGCACATGTCTTTGAAAGGAATGAAAATGCTTTCCATTTTGCAATATCTTTTTCCCCTAGGCTATAAGAAATTTGAGTTTTGTGATCATTGCTTATATGGCAGGCAGACATTTAGTATGCATAATAACTTTGGCATGAAGCGCATGGGTGAGCCTTTGGATTTTTTTCATTTGGATGTATGTGGTTCGATGTCCGGTTAGTTGCTAGGTGGTGCAAAGTACTTTGTCGCATTCATTGATGATTACTCCCATAAGGTTTGGTCTTACCCTATTAAGTAGAAATCAGATGTCTTGTCTATCTTTTAGCGTTGGCTTGCTCTTGTTGAGAACCAGTCTAGGTATAGATCGAAATGCCTAAGGTCAGATAATGGGGGTGAGTATAACTTGAAAGATTTTGAGGAGTTTTGCGATGAGTGAGGTATTAATAAGCGTCAGTTGACCACCCCCTATACCCATCCCTAGAATGGTATTGCTAAATGCATGAACATGACGATTCAAGAGAGAGTTGGCATTTTAGCCAAGCAAGCTTACCCCATAATATTTTTGGGTTGTGGCAATTACTATTGTTGTACACTTGATTAACGGGTCCTCTTGCACTATCATTGATTGGTAGGTTGCAGAGAAGGTATGGACTGGAAAACCTCCATCCTATGCTCATTTGCGGATCTTTAGTTGTGAGGCATTCTACCATGTTCCCAAGGACAAGCATAATAAGCTGGATCCTAAGTTTGTGAAATGCATATTTTTTCATTATGGGGATGCAGATGAGATGGGGTTATCACCTATGGGATCCGCAGATTCACAAGGTTAGCCACAACCGTGGTGTCATTTTCCATGAGGAGCACGAGCAGGTGGTTGAGGTAGATAGGGTGATCTTTCAAGAGGACCCTCCTACTCTGGTACAACCAGTTAGACAGCCTGCAGTAATTGATGCTCTAGTGGCCTAGGCTCCACCTATTGCGCAGGATCAACCTACTACTTTGAGATGGTTTACTAGAGTTGGGCGTTAGCCTAAGCACTTTATGCCCTCCATGGATTATGTTATAGTGATAGATGCAGGTGAGCCTCTCTCTTATGATGAGGCCATGCACAGTGATGATAGTCACTCATGGGATAGGGTTATGCAGTGAGAGTTTGACTCCTTACAGACTAACCATATGTAGGATTTAGTTCCTTTGCCTAGTGGGGAAAGAAGGCATTGCCATGGAAGTGGGTTTACAAGCTGAAAAGTGTCCATGGATGTCTAAGCTCTCTTATAATGCCAGATTGGTATCTAAGGGTTTCAAGTAGGAATATGGTGTTGACTTTGATGAAGTCTTTTTTCCTGGGTCAAAATGATGATTCTACACTTGGTACTAGCATTGGTTGCTTAGCTAGATCTAGACCTTTATTAGATGGATGTAAATATGGCTTTTCTACATGGAGATTTGTATGATGAAATCTATATGTAACAATCTAAGGGCTTTGAAGAAAAAGGTAGGGAACACCTTGTGTGAAAGTTGAGAAAGAGCCTTTATGGCCTTAAGTAAGTACCTAGGAAATGGTACCACAAGTTTAATGCTTTTATGCATTCACATGGATAGAGTGGTAGTGCTATGGATCCGTGTTAATACACAAGAAGGATCGTAATGGCAACCTTATGATTTTGGTTCTCTATGTGGATGATATGCTTATTTGTTGGGAGATCTATAAGGATGGAGATTCTTATCCACTGCGGAGATCGACAAGTGCAACTAGTAAGAACAATATCCATTGCAAAAAAGATATTTTGGAATTCTTCAAGAATACTTATAAACACACAGATATTGTATATCAAATGACCATGCTTAGAAATTTAGCCACTACCACTATGCATAAAGATCAATATGCTACTAAGTTCTTAGAGCAATGGTAGTCCCTCCTAGGTGAAAACATAATATCTAGATTAGTCATCTCTAAAGAACTGCAAGCTATGTTTCTTCTCTCCTCTTTGCCTCTATCTTAGAAAGCCTATGTCACCACTCAAACCTCCACTGATAAACTCAAGCTTTAGCCTCTCGTCAGTAGAATCAAGCAAGAACAAGTTATGAGGGATACTCTTTTCACTTTCTACTCAAGAGTCTAAAGCCCTAGTTGTAACTACCCACAACTTGAAACATCTTCACAAAAGAGCTCACACCCTTCACTCAAATACTAAGTTCTCTCCTTGGTCCAAATTCAAAGGAATCCTTAGCAATCCTCATCACAAACCCAATTTTCATTTGTCATTTCAATCCTTATCCATTTTTAGAAATCCTCACTACCATCTCATATGCAATGTTTGTAAAAGACAAGGTCATATAGAAAAGGATTGTTGACAAAAAGATAGATTTAACAAAATTCACTCAAGAGGGAAAGCTCATTTTGTTAGCATTGGAAACTATGACACATAAGATCAATTAGATAGCGTCATCATCTTAGCTACAAGTATTTGGGTATCTCAACAAGACTCCAAAGAGGAATGCACTTGGTTCTTAGACTTTGGAGCTACTCATCATATGACTTTCCAAAAAGGATGTTTGGTAAATTCTAAAGAGATGTTTGCTCCACTCATTGTAGCCATGAGGGACAACAATATCCAGCAAACTAAAGGCTATCATACTATTCAAGTGGAGATTCCATCCAACCATATCATCAAGGTATGCAAAGTTGATTATGTTCCAAATCTCAAGAAAAATATTCTTAGCCTTAGTGAGCTCACTTCTCAAGCCTCTCTCATTGCTCACTTCTTCAAGGACCAATGTGTCTTGTAGCTACTTTCACCTTCTCTCAAATTCACTTGTCCAAAATTAGGTAGGATTTACACACTTGGTTACTCAATTCTTAAATCTCTTGCCAATGCTTCTGCTAATTTCAACTCACTTTATAGCTCACCTCAAGACTCTCTTCTATGGTAGTTTTGACTTGGTCATGCCTCTCAACATGTTCTTTTAACAACTTACCCACAAGAAACTTGTCCTAGGCATCCCATCCTCTCTCTCTCTCTCTCTCTCTCTCTCTCTCTCTCTCTCTCTCTCTCTCTCTCTCAACTTCTATTTTGTGCAACTTGTACTCTAATCTAAGCCAAAAAACCTTCCCTACTCTAAATCTCATTTGATTATAGCTAAACCTCTTCCAATGTACATTTTGACATTTGTGGTCCTATCAATCTTGCATCACCATCAAAGTAAAATACTTCATGGTACTAATTGATGATTATTCTAGATATACTGTTGTATATTTTCTCACAAGAAAGTCACAAGTATTTTCAAGTTCCAAGAGTACAAAGAAGAGGTGGAGAATAAACACGAATTACGAATCAAGGCTCTACGGATAAATAATGGAGGAGAGTACACATCCAATGAGTTCAAAGATTATTGCAAAACTTTTAGGATTCATCACAAGATTACCATATTGTATCATCTACAACAAAATGGAGTTGCTAAACATAAGAACTGCACTTTGCTAAATGTTGCAAGAGTTATGCTATCAATGGCCCATTTTGACAAAGAATATTGGTAAGAAGCAATTGCTACCACAACTTATCTCCAAAACATGTTGTATTCTACCTCTCTTCACAATCACACTCCCTATGAATTATGGTTTGGCCACCCTCCTAACTTAGCACATCTGAAGATATTTGGATGTACTACCTTTCTAGTCAACATGGACTACAAATCAAAATTCTTAGCAAGAGCCACAAAGCTTGTCTTGACTAGATATGGTGAGACCTTGTCGAGATTGTGGGAGAGAAGGAAGGAGTCTCACTTGTAGCTTTCTTGCTTGCACAATGGGGGAATACACACACACGTGGAGGCTGAAAATAGTTTTCCTCTTCTTAGTTGTGTAAGCCAAAAAGAACTCTAGTACATAGAAATAGAAGAACCCTATATATGGGTCTCAAACCAAACTTAACTAACTAAGGTGGCATACTAACTGAGCCAGGAACTAGAGTAGATAAGGATAGTTGTCATCTAGCTATTATTCATGGGCGGTGTACCAACCGCATCTACAGCTAACAAGTCGGTGACATAAATGCACAATGGTCACCCTGGCATATCACGAGTGGAGCTCGATATCTCAACACTCCCCCTCAAGCTCAATCCCAATTCCTGCACACCAAGTAGGTCTCTGAACTTGCGCAGCTTCTCTGCGCCCAATGCCTTGGTGAATATGTCAGCTACCCGATCCTCTGTGCTGACATAAACTAGATCAATAAGACCTAGTAAAACCCTCTCCCGCTGATAATGCACCTCAATGTGCTTTGTTTTAGCATGATAGACTGGGTTATTTGCCAAGTGTATACTGCTCATGTTGTCACAATTAATGACAACTGGCCCATCTATAGGCTGATGGATATCATAAAGTAGCTTATGCAACCAAGCTACCTCACATACAGCCATTTGCTGCACCCCTGTACTCAGCCTCTGTGCTCGACAATGCAACTGTAGGCTGTTTCTTGCTGCTCCAAGTGACTGCAACACTCCCAAAAGAGAACACATATCCACTGGTAGATCGTCTTTTAGAAATACTACCAGCCCAATCAGCATCAGTGCATCCATGCAACTGTATCTGAACCCCAGTCTCATAAAATAGTCCATACTGCAATGTGGACTTCACATACCTGAGTATGCGTCTAGCCGCATCCAAATGCGGTTTCCTTGGAGCCTGCATACACTGACTTACCAATCCAACAGCATAGCTCAAATCTGGCCTGGTAATAGTCATATAAATCAAACTTCCTTCTATGCGTCTGTACATAGTAGGGTCTTCGAGAAGCTCACCTGCATCTGCGCTCAACTTCACATTTTGCTCCAAAGGAACTGAAATAGACTTACAGTCTGTCATCCCATATTTGGATAGCATGTCCAATCCATACTGCCTCTGCAAGAGCCATATCCCACTTGGTGATCTAATCACCTCAATGCCCAAGAAATAACGCAGATCTCCCAAATCCTTCATCTCAAACTTCTGCTTCAATAGCATTTTCACATGAAGGATATCTTCATCACTATCACCTGTCATAATCAAATCATCAACATAAATGACAAGTAGCATAATACCTTTCTCTGTTTTTCTTACATAAAGTGAGAAATCTGCCTTGGAAATCTGAAAGCCAATAGTGACAAGATACTGTCCTATCTTGTCAGACCATGCTCTAGGTGCTTGCTTCAAGCCATACAAGGCTTTCTTCAACCTGCAAACAAACTCAGGATGAACAGCATGCACATAACGTGGTGGCTACTCCATATATACCTCTTCTTGCAAATCACCATGCAAGAAGGCATTCTTTACATCCATCTGATGTAAAGACCATTCCTTTGATGCAGCCATAGCAATGACTGCTCTTACGGTTGCCATCCTTGCAACTGGACTCAATGTTTCTTCATAATCAATGCCATATGTTTGAGCATATCCCTTGACTACTAATCTTGCCTTGTATTTGTTCACAGAACCATCTGCATTGTGCTTCACCTTATAAACCCACTTACAACCAATTGCATTCTTATCTTTAGGCAAAGGTACCAATTCCCATGTAGTATTTGCTTCCAAGGCATCCATTTCTTCATCCATGGCTTTCTCCCATTTTTCTTTTCCCATGGCTTGCTCAAAAGAAGTGGGTTCTAGTTCTTGCATCACTTTGACCATATAGGCATAGTGAATGGCTGTAAATCCATCATATTTCAGCCTATCCACAGGATACCTAGCTCTGGTAGACCTGCGCAAAGTAGGTTCACTCCCAGGTGCTCTCAAAACATCCTGGTTCTTCCTTACTCCAGGTGTAACAATAGAATAAATACCCAATTCATCATCAATGCTCTGTTCTGAGCCACTAGATTCACCATCCACATAAGAGTGACCTGCATTCACATCAAACATGGGCTGATCTACCTTCTCTTTTCCTTTTCGTGAAACCTACATACCACTATCTGCATTTTTTTGAGGAGATTCTCCTGATCTCAATCTGCCTGTCCATGGCGAAGAATGTGAACCACTGCTAGAGGACACTCCAGGTCCACTAATATTTTGTGACTACTGCTGTGAATTCTGTGCAGCATTACCATTTTGTGCATCTACATCATCAATCACATTTACTGGTTTATACCAGCTACTCATCTCATAAAAAACAACATCTCTGCTCACTGTAAACTTACGAGTAGAAGGGTTATAGCATCTATACCCTTTCTGCTGGCGTAACCAATAAAGATGCACTTCTCCGCTTTTGGATCCAACTTGGATCTCAACTCATCTGGCATATGAACATAGGCAATGCAACCAAAAATCTTCAAATGAGAAATATCTTGTTTCCTACCAGTATACCTCTCCTCTGGAGTCATCCCATGTATTGCTGCAGTAGGAGTCCTTTTCATTATGTAGACTGCTGTAGCAACTGCTTCAGCCCAGTAAAAATCTGGCAAGTTTTTTTCGTTGAGCATGGCACGAGATACCTCTCCAATATGCCTGTTTTTCCTTTCTGCAATTCCATTTTGTTGTGGGGTATGACTGCATGAATATTGCTGCTTTATGCCATGCTCCTGCAGGAACCTTGCAAACTCATTTGAGAGGTACTCTCCCCCTCCATTTGACCTTAGGCATTTTATTTGCAGGTTTGTTTCTTTTTCAACCATAGCTTTAAGAGTTTTGAAATGCCCAAAAACTTCACTTTTCTTTTTCATAAAATACACCCAAACTTTTCTGCTATAGTCATCAATAAAAGTGACAAAATAATGATAGCCTCCAAGAGATGCAGCTTTAGTAGTCCACACATCAGAGTGGATTAATTCCAATGGCTTCTTACTCTCTTGAACATGTCTAGGAAATGGTTTCCTTGCCTGTTTTCCAAATTTACAGGCTTCACATACCTTATGCATTTTTGCAACCTTGAATTTAGGCAATCCTACAACAATATTTTGGGCTTGCATGACCAATGCGTTTATGCCAGATATCAATATTTGCAACTACACCGGTCCCATGTGCAAACATTGCTGCACTCAATTCAGGCATGTCTGCATCCAACGTAAACATTCTGCCCTTCTTTTTTCCTTTTGCTATCAAGCGACCTTTATTTTTCATATCCTCGACAAAGCATCCCTGAGAATTAGATCTGACCTGCAAGCCCTGCTCAACCATTTGACCAACAAAAACCAGGTTCTTGGTGATATTCGGGACATGAAATACATCCGACATGTATTTCTTTTTCCCATCCTGCATAGACAAAGGAATATTTCCAATTTGCACAATAGGATGTGCAGTATCATCACCAGTCTCAATAAATCCTGATTTTTCCATTTTCCTTGCATCCTGCATCCATTCTGCATGGCCAGTCATGTGGTTTGATGCACCTGAGTCAACATACCACACATCATTGCTTTTTTCTTCACTTGTCACAAAATTGGTCATGTGCTGCGCCATAAACAAATGCTCATTTCTGTCATCACCCTGTCTACTAGAAGATGCATAATTCCATTGTTGCAATTTTCCATTCATGATGTCATTCTGCTTTTTATAGCAGTCTTTAGCCATATGACCCATTTTACCACAGTAGTAGCACTCAACATTGTTGTTTGCATTTTGGCCTCTTTGCCTCCCCCACGACCTCTTTGGCTCCCCCTGCCTCTAGAGTTACCACGTCCTCCTCCATAGGACTGGTTTTCTTGAGTTTGCTGCATATTCTGATTTCTACCACGGCCTCCAGATCGGCCTCCTCTACCTTTGCCTCTACCTCTTCCAGCATTTGAGTAGAAGACAGCTTCTTTTGAAGTTTCTCCTGAAGAAGATGAACCACCATTTCTCTGCTCCTCAAAAATTAGAAGAGCAATCAACTCCTCAAAATCAGGAAATCTCTCACGGACGGAAATGGATGTTCGGAACTGTGCATAATCCTTTCCTAGACCATTCAAGGTCATAGAAACTAAATCATCATCTTCCACTGGCGACCCAATGGAAGCAAGTGCATCTACAATCTTCTTCACCTTCATGTGGTAGTCATTGATGCTCATACTGTCTCTTTGCACATTGTGCAACTCTTGCTTGAGCTGCATTTTCCTGGCTTGCGTATTTGTGCTATACATTTTTGACAAAGTATCCCTCCTTTGGCGTACTTGCATCCTGAATATGCACAATCATAGAGTCTGAAATACTGATAGACAGCCAGTACATAACTTTTCTGGCTCCCTCATACCATCCTTTAAATGCCTGCGTTTGTTGTTGATTGGGAACATCAGGAAGAACTGGTTCTTCTTCGTTTCCTGCAATGAATTCCCAATATCCTTGTCCCATAAGGAAATTTGTCATTCTAAACTTCCATGCTTGGAAGTTATTCTTGTTAAGCTTTTCAGTGACAATCTGTGAAAGAGAATCAGACGCCATTATAGAACACTACAAAGAATTCTGTCATTGCAAAAAACACAGCTTCAACCTCACAAGGGCAAATCTGCAAAACTGACAAAAGTGGTATTTGACCACACAGTCACTTCCTAGTGACGATTTTGCATCAACAAGCAACAAGGATGTTTCTGTAACTCCCAATGTCTCTGCACATATGCATACGATGCAATTTCTACAGTAACTTTTCACCGACCTGTAGAACAATGGTCGCACAGCAAAAAACTGGGCCTTTTCCTGAGTGCATGCGGAAAACTTCCGCCTCTAAAACAGGCCCCGAAATGGCCTCAAATAAAAAAAACAAGGTAACCAAGGGCTAAAGCCCTTACCCGCAGCATATATTGCCCTCTTGCTTCACCGCGAAGGGCATCTCAATCTGAGACAATGCACTCTTGCACTTTTCGGCTGTGCTACCTGCAGAGACTTGCTCCCAAACTCGAAAAATGAAAGCAACACTGGTCCTCTTACAGAACATCGTGAACTTGGTTTGCTTTCTTGAGCTCCTTACCACGAACCAGGCTCTGATACCATGTCAAGATTGTGGGAGAGAAGGAAGGAGTCTCACTTGTAGGTTTCTTGCTTGCACAATGGGGGAATACACACACACGTGGAGGCTGAAAACAGTTTTCCTCTTCTTAGTTATGTAAGCCAAAAAGAACTCTAGTACATAGAAATAGAAGAACCCTATATATGGGTCTCAAACCAAACTCAACTAACTAAGGTGGCATACTAACTGAGCCATGAACTAGAGTAGATAAGGATAGCTGTCATCTAGCTATTATTCATGGGCGGTGTACCAACCGCATCTACAGCTAACAAGTTGGTGACATAAATGCACAACGGTCACCCTGGCATATCACGAGTGGAGCTCGATATCTCAACAGACCTATGACCACAAAGTCTACACATTTTATGGCCCAGAGAACAAAGTCTTTATCTATGGTAGGAGTGAGATTTTTCACAAACTTTCGACCTTCTCAGCCACCATAAATTCTCAATCTCCTACCCTCTATTGTACCCTTTGAAACAACATCTTCTAGCTCATCCCTTGCCAATCATACATCCAATTTTGGGTTGTCTCGCATCTTATCTTTCCATTTCCCTCTTTGCAAGCACTCTAACTCACTTGTCACATGGGACAACACTCTTCCACATAATAAAAAAGAGTTAATAACCCCCATGCCAAAATATATTAGCTTCTTCTTCTTGCCCACAACTTGTAGGCGGTTAGGATTCAATGCAAGATTCACTGCAATCTTCTCCTCCTCCTTCCCCTTGATAATCTTCATAATCACTCCTTGCCTGCGTAGAAGGCCCAGTCTATAATCAAGTGCAGGTTATGCAATGATTAAATGAGCACCAAATCGACACAACAGATGGTGCTTATAGCTCCGCATAGACATGCCACACTTTTAACAAATAGATGTGCTAATCTTGCACCATTACCAATTGTTCTCTCTCCTAAGAGAACCTCACCTAATCATTACCACAATAGCTCCCTAACTCAACACTCAAACTCTCAAACTTATCTCCCTCCCAACTTAGCATTGGTTATTAGAATGTAGATATAATTGCATGCAATATTCAACAAGCAGTCATCAGAACCTCATCTACTCCATCCTCACTATCTTCAGCTCCCAAGAAATCTCATCTATCCACTTCCACTCTTGAGCAAATCATCCCAACAACAATAGGGATTTAGAGAAGAAAAGACACCTCTAACTCTGTCAAAGGTCTTCACAAGTCAACAAGGATACTGCAATGTCTTCCACCAACAACATTTTAGCCCCTATTGCCCTCATTATCACTAGCCTTCAATCTCCATCTCCCATCTCCTCCTCCAAGACCTTTACTCTCTTCAGCTCCTCTAACTCTAAAGAAGATGAAGTTATGTCCTTACCCGCTCCATGCTACAAGAGCTTGGATAACCTCTATGTCCAAGCTAATATTGCAATTGGCCAAGCAGCAGAGACAAATACCATTGCTAAGCACTCAAGCTTTGCCACTATGTAGTTTCACTCTCTATTAGTGATTTTATGGTTTACATACTAAATTGGTTGATTGAGCTTTGAGGATCCTTTTTGATAGAGAATTTCCATTGACTGATGCATTAGTGTGCACATGGAATTCCTATGTCTAGTCAGGAGGTTGCATGATGGGTGCTTTAATCAGGCACTACTTCAAGGTTTTGAAAGATTCTTCGTAATCATGTGTCCAAATGAACTCTGCATCTTTCCTTAGAAGCTTGTGTAGGGGGGTTGTCTTAGTTGCAAAGTGTATCATGAATCTCCTATAGTAGCCCACATGGCCTAGAAATCCCCTTAATTGTTTGAGGTTAGTTAGTGAAGTCAATGCAACAATCTTCTCAATCTTGGTAGTAGTTTAAGGCTACCCCTTGTGCAAAGACAATGTGGCCCCCAATAGGACTATTGAAGAAATCCCAAAGATGCATTTGTTGGGGTTGAGGGAGATCCCATACTCTTGGCATCGATCAAAGCACTACTCTAGGTGTCCCCAATGCTTGCAGAGTAGACTAAAGACACATAATTCATCTAAATGCACCTCAATGAAATCATGCAGGTGGTTTTGGAATGCAGCCATCATGACTCGTTGAAAGGTAGTAGGGGCATTACATAGCCCAAATAGCATCACTCTATAGGAATAGGTTCCCTATTTTGTGGTGAAAGTTATTCTATACTAGTCTTCTTCTACAATCTAGGAGGGAAAGAAGCTCGTGGTCTGCAACTATGTCGAACAGTTAGCCGGTGAAGGGGATGGGAAAATGACATTTTTTTGTTTTGGAATTGAGCTTTTAGAAGTCCACACAGATTTGGAGCTTCCTATTCTTCTTTGGTACAACCACGATGATGAATGAAACCCATTCATTGTTGACTAGTGGGTAGATAAATTTAGCTTCTAGGAGCTTTAATAACTCTATCTTGACTAGGGATGAATAGTTAGGATTCATGCTCCTTTGATGTCATCATAATGGCATAGCATTAGGCTCTAGTTTGATATGATGTTGACATACAATGGGATCAATCCCCTTTAAGTCTTTATAAGACCAAGCAAAAACAAAAAATTTCTCCTTCAATAGGTTATGAAGGGTCAACAGCTCCTTCTCTAGGAGGCTATTGTCCACTTTGAGATGTCTTTTTATGCCATCTGTGTTAATAAAAGTCAATTGCTTTTCACCTTCTACCTCTCTGATGAAGGTTCCATGGATTGCTTCTAGGACTCCTTCAAGGAAGTAACTTCGTTCTTTGATGCTCCACTAAATTCATATTTCTCTATTTTCGAATGCAACTTTGCAGACCCTTCTAGATGTTGAGATGATATGAGGGTTGTCTCTAATGTGAGTTGTGGGGTACTCACTTCTTGACTTGAGGACACATCTTTTGAGGATGCATCTAGGAATGTAACATGATAGGGACCTTCTAAGGTTCTTTGATGCTGTGGGATTGGTGCCATTTGTCTCTTCCACTTTGTCTACATCCTTTGTATGTGTTGCAGACCATTAACAAGTCCGAAAGGGGCCATGGTCATTCTGTCTAGGAGTAGGAGTTCTTCATCCTTTGAAGTCTCGATCATATCCTCATGGACATCCTCCTTGGAGTCGAAGGGACTTTTTCTCTTCCTTGATTTCATTAACTTCATCTTCAGATTCATCATCTTTCGCTTTAGGCTTTGTCTTTGCTTTTGTAGAGGCTTTGTAAAAGAAGAACAGACTTTATGTTTTTACATTTTCTTCTATCTCAAACTCTATTGTGACCATGTAACATGGATACCACTGCATCCAAGCCTCTATCTCACTAGTAGAGGTAATTTTAGAAGTCATTCTTGGGTTTGGTAGGAGATATTCACCCATCAATAATGATATTACATCTTTCGGGAGATGGCTTTGAGTGCCCATTGTTAGGGACTATACTTTAGGTTGCTTGAAAACATACTCTTTGGTAGATATTTCTTCCGTTGCTTCATTGGAAGAGTCATATGAGACTTCTATGGAGGTGGATCCATGGCCTTTTTGTATACCATAGAGTTGCAACATCACTTTGTTGGGTGGGTCCCCTACCTAGGGTTATGGTTCCTTCAAACCAATGGATCCTTCCTTGTGCTTCAATCAACCATAGTCTTCCTAGCATTAGGAGGTAAGAGGTTTCATAAGAGTAGGGGGCTTTACCACCATGTATATCATCCAATAATCTCTTCCTACAAAACAGTGGTCTTAATGTAAGGAAGCATGCCTAAAGGATTGATTTTGCTTTGATTTGCCAATTTGATAAGCCACCGAGTACGCTACATGCCTTGTAGGCTAAAATCTTTCATTATCACATCTATCATGATGTTCACTAAGGAACCTCCATCAATCAATGCACTTGTAATGAAACATCCTTCTATCCAGACACCAATTTATAGAGTGCTAGGATCCAAGAAAGCATTGGCCACATCTACTTCTTTCATAAGCTTTGGAGCCTTGTTGGTCTTGGTAGGAATTAGAGGGTTGGCAATTTGTAGACCATGCCGACATGTGAGAATGCTTTTGAACCTCTTTTTGCAACTTGGCAAGAGAATCAACAATTGTTAGAATGTCAAATTAGGGCAGAAGGTATCCAAGTTCTTTACCAAATCATGTTGGGGGTAAAGGTGCCTCCGCCTAGCTGCCCATGTATTACTACACTGACAGTACCCACCACTGCACACTGCAGGTGGCGGATGCCCATCATAGTCACTTATTCTTTATTCTTTTAGTGACAGTTTGAATAAAGGAAGGCTCGGTCACACATTGTGGTTGTTGGAGTTCCCACTTTTGAGTCTCTCTCTCTCTCTTGGCTCTTGCTCTCTATCTACCATAGCTCTCACCACCAAGCTTCTTCCTCCTGGGTTCCACTTTCCTTTCAATTAGTATAAGAAAAAAGGCATTGGAGCTTGCCTAACATTATCATTAGCCCGGATTTGAAGAGCTTGTTGAGATATCGAGCTCCACTCGTGATATGCCAGGATGACCGTTGTGCATTTATGTCACCGACTTGTCAGTTGCAGATGTGGTTGGTACACCGCCCATGAATAATAGCTAGATGACAGCTATCCTTATCTACTCTAGTTCGTGGCTCAGTTAGTATGCCACCTTAGTTAGTTGAGTTTGGTTTGAGACCCATATATAGGGTTCTTCTATTTCTTTGTATGAGAGTTCTTTTGGCTTACACAACTAAGAAGAGAAAAACTGTTTTCAGCCTCCACCTGTGTGTGTAATCCCCCATTGTGCAAGCAAGAAAGCTACAAGTGAGACTCCTTCCTTCTCTCCCACAATCCTGACAGAGCTTCAACCCAAGCTTCAATGGTAGCCATGGCACCTTCATCGACTTATTGCCGGGCTGCATTGGAGCCTCCTTGACAAGTGCCCTTGAGGATTGTTCAAGACCTCCTAGCCCCCATGAATAGCCAGTGAAAATTTTGGCGCATTTTTAGGGGGCTGGGCTAACCTGCTCCTAGCATTTCCCTACTCTTCATTGGCTTCCCGGCACTCTTGGCAACCTTCCCGGACTCCTCGACATTAGTGCTTGGCTCTCGGTGATCGATTCAAGTACTTCCCCCTTTAGCCCTTGCTGTATACACAATCCCAGGGCTGTCAAAACATGGCAATACTTGACATTT
This sequence comes from Lygodium microphyllum, assembly GCF_053477565.2. NCBI lineage: Eukaryota > Viridiplantae > Streptophyta > Polypodiopsida > Schizaeales > Lygodiaceae > Lygodium > Lygodium microphyllum. Next base: position 82,174,036 of record NC_141151.1, read on the forward strand.
CCTATTTGATGCTTCTTGGCATTGCCCATTTGATGCCTATTGATGCTCGATGATGCCCAGTGATGCCCGAATGTTATGGGATGCTATGTCTATGCTTTGGGACCGATTTGAAGCAGATTTGAGCACTGTTTAAGCTTCATTTAACAATAAATTACTTGCTGTAATACAGTGGGTTGAAGCTCATTTACTTGGTGTATGCATTGGTTCATGGATACAGGGTGCTTATTGGAGATTTGAATGATCATATCGATATATTTGGAGGTTGTCAATTGCTTCTTCTTAGTTTCAGAATGCTTTTGAGCTTGGATTAGGCTTCAACTTGGTCGTTCTTCACTAGCATTTGGCTTTAGATGGCATGCTTTGGACCGGTCTGTGCCTATTGTCACTGCTTGACATTTAAGCTTCTTGCATTTATGCTTTGGTAAGATATAGATGCCACTTGGTTTACCCATGCTTGATAGTTACTTGGAGCTTTGTCTTCAGCTGTATTTGAGCATTTTGGATATACCGGGCATTACATTTGGTTGTCAGTTACATGCTCTTTGAATGCTTTCAAACTTGTGCTTTATGGGTTTGAGATAGCTTGGGATTTATGCTCCGGATGTACCCTATTGGGATTTGGCATGCCTGATGCTATGTATTTGATGTATTAGAGCATTGCTTGCTCTCTTTGTCAAGAATCGTGTGGTGGGGGGACTTGCTTGAGCTACATCGCCAAACACACATAGTACACACAAGAGAAAGCTCACTCACAAGAACACAAGAAGAGAGATGGAGGCCAAAAACGTTTTCTTGTTGGTTTCTTCTTCTTCTTCCACACACTGTACAATGTACACAAAGTATAGATAAGATACAACATAAAGGAAAGTGGCCTACTAAGTCAAACAATGCATAACCGACTACACTAATCGACTGGCGCTATGTCTTTGCCAGCTGTAGGTAGGTGTAACAAACTAAATATAATAAGTGATAAGTCAGTGGCCATGTGAGTATCATAATGACCACCAACATGCTAAGTATAGACATGCAGACCCATCTAGCCAGGCGGTCCATCATCAATGTCCGCAGGTGTTGAGCTTGCCATCTCAACACTCCCCCTCAAGCTCAACTCTATCTTTGCAATTCCAAGTAAGCTTCAGAACTTTCGAAGCTTCTCTGTACCCAATGCCTTTGTGGAAATGTCAGCTATCTGATCCTGTGTGCTGACATATACCAAGTCAATTTCTCCTGCAAGTACCCTCTCTCTCACAAAGTGGTAGTGCACCTCAATGTGTTTTGTCCTAGCATGGAATACTGGATTCCTAGCTAGCTGTATGCTGCTCATGTTGTCACAATGAATGACAACTGGACCATCTCCCTACATATCCAAATCACCTAATAACTTTTGCAGCCATACCACCTCACATGCTGCCATAGCAGCACCTCTATACTCAGCCTCTGTACTCGATAAAGCAATTGTAGGTTGCTTTTTGCTGCTCCATGTAATTGTTGCACTACCAAGGGAAACATGAATCCACTTATAGATTTTCTGTCTAACATGCTACTAGCCCAATCTGCATCTGTGTATCCAAAGACCTGTACATCCTTACTTGCCTCATAAAGAAGTCCATAATGTAAAGTGGACTTCACATACCTCAATATACGTCTAACTGCATCCAAATGAGGCTTTCTAGGCATCTACATAAACTGATTGACAAGGCCAACAACATAGCTTAAGTCTGGCCTTGTGATAGTCATGCAAATCAAACTCCCTACTATCCTCTTGAACATAATAGGGTCTTCTATATCATCCCCAACATCAGCACTCAACTTCACATTTTTCTCCAATGGTACTGAAAGAGGCTTACATGCTGTCATACCATACTTGGATAACATATCCAAGCCATACTTCCTTTGGGATAGCCATATACCATCATCACATCTGATCACCTCAATACCAAGAAAGTATCTCAGTTCACCCAAATCTTTCATCTCAAACTTCTTCTTCAAGAAGTCCTTAACTTCAGCAATCCCGGTGTCACTGTCACCTGTAATAATCAAGTCATCCACATAGATGACTATGATGACCAAACATGCATCTCCCTTTCTCACATAAAGTGAGTGATCAGTGTTAGAAATACAAAATTCAATATTGACAAGATACTCTCCAATCTTGTCAGACCATGCTCTAGGTGCTTGCTTCAGCCCATAGAGCACCTTCTTTAACCTGCACACATATTGGGATGCTCTAAATCCTCATAACCTATTGGTTGCTCCATATACACTTCTTCTTGAAATTCACCATGCAAAAAGGCATTCTTAACATCCATTTGTTGCAAACTCCAACCTTTGGCTGCTGCCAAGGCAATCACACACCTAACAGTTGCCATCCTAGCAATTGGAATGAATGTCTCTTCATAATCTATGCCATATGTTTGAGCATAGCCTTTTGCAACCAGTCTAGCCTTATACCTATTAATGGAGCCATCTGCATTATGCTTGAATTTGTAAACCCACTTACAACCAATAGCTTTCTTACCCTTAGGTAAGGGTATCAGATCCCAAGTCTTATTGGCTTCTAATGTAGCCATCTCCTCATCCATTGCTGCATCCCAATGAGCATGACCAACATCATCCTCAAAACAAGTGGGCTCAACATCCTCAACTAGTTTCACCATATAAGCATAATGGTGAGCTGCATAACCTTCAAAACCAAATCTTTTAACAGGGTATCTGACCCTGCTAGATCTGCGTACCACCGGATCACTCAATGGAGCCTTTACATTACTATGAGCTCTCTATACACCTGGCCTCCTGAGACTAAAGAAATGCCAAGCTCATCATCCAAACTCTCCGAATCACTAGAATCTCCATCCAATCCCAAATGACTGGTAGATGCATCATTACCATCCATCACTTTCTTCTTTCTTTTGTCCTTCCCTGTAACACTTATAGATCCACTTGAAGATGTGGGGCTACTCCTTAGTCTCCCAGACCAAGGGCTCACTGTAGGTGTAGTACTAGATGATGTTTCTGGTCCATTAAGACTCCGTGATTCTTGTTTATCTTTTTGCACATAGCTGTCCTGATCATTATCATCATCCAAAATATCACCAGCAGGTGTATACCAACTTCCCATCTCATCAAAGATAACATCCTTGCTCACTCTGAACTCACCTATGATAGGGTTATAACAACGATACCCTTTCTGATCTAAAGAGTATCCAATAAAAATACATTTTTTTGCCTTTGGATCAAGCTTCTTCCGTAGCTCATCTGGCACATGAACGTATGCAACACAGCCAAATACCTTCAAGTGTGATACATCAGGCTTCTTGCCAGTAAAGCATTCTTCAGGAGTCATCCCATGAACTGTAGCTGTGGGAGTTCTGTTCATAATGTAAACAATAGTATGGATAGCCTCAGACCAAAAATGTTTGGGCATATTCTTTTCAGCCATTAATGCCCGTGCAACTTCTGCAATATGCATGTTTTTTCTTTCTGCAACACCATTTTGCTGTGGGGTATACTTGCAAGTAAATTGCCTCTTTATCCCATGAGTCCTCAAGAAGCCACTGAACTCATTAGAGAGGTACTCTCCCCCTCCATCTGATCTCAAGCACTTTACTTTTAAGCCTATTTCTGTTTCAATAGCTGGCTTAAAAGATTTGAAGTGCTCAAACACATCACTTTTTTCCTTCATGAAGTATACCCATAACTTCCTTGAACAATCATCAATAAATGTAACAAAGTATTTGCTACCACCAAGAGATACATTCTGTGTAGGCCCCCAAACATATGTATGCACTACATCAAGTATATTTCTGCTCACTTCTCTATCATGTGAGAAGGGTTTCTTGCCTGCTTACCAAACTGGCATGCTTCACAAACTTTATGCAATTCTGCAACTCTAAAAGAAGGCAACCCTGTAACCAATCCTTTGGACTGCATCAATTTCAGCCTTTGCACATTTGCATGTCCAATACATTTATGCCATATTTCAATATCTGCAACTACTCCTTTTCCTTTAGCATACATAGCAGCATCCATTGCAAGAATCCCAGCATCTAAAGTGAACATTCGGCCAACTCTACTTCCTTTTACGACCAACTTGCACTTATCATTAAATTCTTCTACAAAACAATCTTTTGCATTGAATTGGACCTCCAACCCCTGCTCTACCATTTGGCCAACAGATACTAGATTCTTTGTAATTGATGGCACATGTAATACATCTGTCAGACTCTTTGTCTAGCCATCATACAAGGACAAGGGAACCTTTCCAATGTGTGAAATTGGGTGGCATGAATCATCACTTGTCTACACATAACCTGGGTTTTGTAAGTCTTGCATCTCTCCAAACCATTCAACATGACTGATCATATGATTAGATGCACCCGAATCAACATACCATACATCGTCATGTATCCCCTTTCCTGTAACTGCATTCATCATATGCTGCATAACAAATAGATGCTCATTTTTGTCTTCATTCTATCGTGAAGACAATGCATAGTTCCCTTGCTACAATTTACCACTGTGAATATCATCCTTTTTTGCATAGCAATGGGCTGCAATATGGCCTGTTTTGCCACAATAATGGTAAACAATAGCAAAATTTCCACAACCTCTATTCTGCCATCCACCTCTTCCTCTAGAGCTCCCTCTGCCTCTAAAGTTTCCTTTGCCTCCAGAAACTTACATTTCACCAAACTGTTGATTGAATCTATTTTGCTGGTTATCGCTAGCACGTTCCATACCACGGCCTCTCGAAGAGGATCTACCACGTTCCCTTTCTAAACTCGAGTAAAATGTTTGGATCTGTTTACCATTTCTTTCAGGAAAATCACCTTGCATATTGATCTCTTCAGTAATCATGAGAGAGATCAACTCATCAAAATCTGAAAATGGCTTCCGTACATATACTGAAGTAACAAATGATTTCCATGCCTTCTCATTGTTAAGGCCACTCAGAGTGGATGAAACCAAATCATCATCTCCCGGCATTGCATCAATCGCTGCTAAAGCATCTGCAATGCTCCTCACCTTCAACACATACTCATTGATAGACATTTTCCCTTTCTTCAAGGTATTCAACTCTTGCTTAAGTTGAATCTTTCGTGCCTTTGTATTTACTGAAAACATGCTCTTAAAAATTATCCAAGCTGCGTGTGAAGTTTTTACATTCCTAATATGTCCCAGCATAGTATTATCAATTACTGCAGATAGCCAGTACATCACCTTTTTGTCTTTCGCATTCCACTCTTTCCATACTTTTAACTCATCTGCCAATCAGAGGGATACCCAGCTCTGGCTCCTTTTCTTCACCTGAGACAAACTCATAAAGGCCCTTTCTAATGAAGAAGTTCGTCACACGAAACTTCCATGAAGGGTAGTTGTTCTTGTCGAGCTTCTCAATAATGGGATTTCCACTGTTCTCTACCATTATCACAAACAAGGATATAACACATCAAGCTAGTCTTTTGCAATCTTCCACAACATGTGCACAGTAATACACCAAGCAACCTTTTTCACTGATTGCTCAACAGTACATGTAATTTGCAACCTATTTGCAGATAAACCTTATGTTTGCTTCCTGCAAACACCTAAAAAATTACAGATTCACAATCTGTAACCTGCACACCCACTTTCGCTCAATATAGCCGAAATCACAGTGTACCTTGAAACTACTGTCCGCAACCTTGCGGCTCTAAAACGGGGCTTGAAACGGCCTTAGATGCCCAAAATAACTACAGGAAAGCCCTAAAGGGAAAATTTACAAAATATACAGTGATCTGCTTGCACACCAAATCTCATAACAATCTGAGATTTTTGCTTCGACCCTGCTTCCGGTGCCTCCACAGGCACTATCCAAGAGAGAGAGTGGAAGAATGGGAGAGCTTCTTACCCGTGGCTTGCTTGCTCAAACCTTGCTTCTTCTCCTTCACTTCAGCCTTCAAAATTAGCCTATCTGTGTGGCATGGCTCTGATACCATGTCAAGAATCATTTGGTGGGGAGACTTGCTTGAGCTGCAGCGCCAAACACACACAGTACACACAAGAGGAAGCTCACTCACAAGAACACAAGAAGAGAGATGGAGGCCAAAAACGTTTTCTTGTTGGTTTCTTCTTCTTCTTCCACACACTGTACAATGTACACAAAGTATAGATAAGATACAACATAAAGGAAAGTGGCCTACTAAGTCAAACAGTGCATAACCGACTACACTAATCGACTGGCGCTATGTCTTTGCCAGTTGTAGGTAGGTGTAACAAACTAAATATAATAAGTGATAAGTCACAGGCCATGTGAGTATCATAATAACCACCAACATGCTAAGTGTAGACATGCGGACCCATCTAGCCAGGCGATCCATCATTAATGTCCGCACGTGTTGAGCTTGCCATCTCAACACTCTTTGCAGCTGACTTCACTTCCAATGGGAGCCTCTTGGTATATTTGGATATAGACAGAGTCTTATTTACACTTGAGCTTGATCTTGTGGGACAGTTATATGCATTTGCTCTCTTGGGAGCTTTACGTCTACAGTTAGTTTGTAGTGGGCTGGTTTGATAGGCCTATTAGGGTAGGCACCTATCTCTATCACATGTTTGTCAGTTTTGTATGCATCTTGGATGGTTGTGCAGTGAGCTTCTTGCTCTATCACTTGTGCTTGTGCTTGGTCACTTCTCTTACCTCAAGTCCCATTACATGCATGACTTTTAGACCTATGAGATGTCTCTTGCTTGACACGTTATTGGTTTGACAGTTCTTGGTACCTTCTTGCCCCTTGATACTCACTGTTGGATGTATCTTGCTACCTAGAAGTTGCAGTGTCATATGTATCAGTGATTGCTTCATTTTGTGATAGTTTTACATACTACTATCATTTATTACAACAAGCTAAAATCTGTAGATTTTGAGCACTCGTTTGAGAGTAATGCTTACTATTTGATGTTATCTTGGTCATATTTGGTGGACATGTGCTTCTCTTGGTGAAATCCACTCTTTCAATCCGTTCTAGCACTGGTTTTAGTGCATTTTTTGCTAATTACACCAACATACAATTTTACTTTTTTGCATTGATTTGGGATAATATGGCTGGTCATATGAAAGACACAGCTCTCTTTAACATTACCAAGTTGGATGGTACCAACTATGGGTATTGGAAGTCCAAAATATGGCAGATTTTGGTGCAAAAGTTGTAGATTAAACCCTTGCATTTCAAGGGTATTAAACCTGAGGATATGGATGATGATGTTTGGATGGCAGTTGATGAGCTATGTAAGTCTACCATTATTTTGTCACTCTCAGAAGAGGTCCAACATAATGTTGTTGAAGATGAGAATCAGAGTGCATGGGATTTATGGGAGAAGATTCAGGAGCTCTATGCATAGTAGAGTCTTACGTCACATATGTATTGGCTGAAGTAGTTAATGGACCTTCGCATGAAGGAGGGGACCTCCCTACCATCTCATTTTAGTCAGTTTCATGCTATCATGAAGAGTCTGTTGTCACAAGGTATCGAGTTCAAAGACAACTTGCATCCCCTGCTTCTGCTTGGCACCTTGCATGAATCATGGGATGTCTTCCGTACTGCCATATGCATGAACAAGCTTGATGGGCTGAAAATCAAAGATGTTGAGAGTGCTTTATTGACTGAGGAAATCAACAAGAGAAACAATGATGCTTCTTGCTCTTCACATGCATTGAACGTTAGAGGTGGCAGACATGGCAGGCATGATAATGATCATAAGGGTAGAGACTCTCAGAAGTCCAGGTCCAAGTCACGTGGTTGCAGTAAGTCCCGTGGATAGAAGTCTGATCTTACTTGTCATTATTGTGGGAAAGCAAGACATATTAGGCCGCAGTGCCATAAAATGAGTGATGATAAGTGCAAGGAAAAGGGAAAAGAAAAAGTGCAGGAAAAGTCTTTTCATGTGACACCCTATAGAGATTGGTTTCATACCTATTGCACCATGTCTAGTTCTGTGCATCTTGGTGATGACAGGTCTCTTGATATTGTGGGCATTGGAGATGCTAGGCTGCAGTTTCCTTCTGACAGTTCTTTTGTTTTGCATCATGTACGCCATGTACCTGTGTTGACTTGCAACCTTATGTCAGTTGGACAGCTTGATGATGCAGGGTATTTTGTGTCTTTTGGAGACTCTGCATGGAAGATTACTCGTGATAGGCTTGTGCTTGCAAGAGGTGCCAAGTTTGGCAGCCTCTATCCCTTGTATCTGGAGCTACATTGGATCATGTTTTGTATGTGGGTTCTATTCCCCATGTATCCCTTTGGTATGCTCGTTTGGGGCATATGTATCTCAAAGGAATGAAAATGCTCTGTGCTTTGCAATATATGCCGCCTTTTGACTCTTCACATTTTGACTCTTGTGATCATTGCTTGTATGGCAGGCAGACTATAAATACGCATAAAAAGTTTGGTAAGAAACGCATGGGTGAGCCCTTGGCTCTTGTGCACTGAGATGTATGTGGACCCATGCCCTGCCAGTCACTTGGTGGGGCAAAGTACTTTGTTACTTTCATAGATGATTACTCATGTAAAGTTTGGGCTTATCCCACAAAGTGAAAATATGATGTCTTAGACACATTTCAATGTTGGCTTGCATTGGTAGAGAACTAGTCTGGGAAAAGGCTAAAATGCCTAAGGTCAGATAATGGGGGTGAGTATGTATCACATGCTTTTGAGCAGTTTTGTGATGAGCGGGGTATTAATCGTCAGTTGACCGCCCCTTACACCCCTCCCTAGAATGGTATGGCTGAACGCATGAATAGGACCATTCAGGAAGGGGTTTGTAGAATGCTTAGCTAGGCTAGCTTACCGCATCACTTTTGGGCTGAGGCAGTTACTACTATAGTGCATCTCATTAACAAGCCGCCTAGCAAGTAGTGGCATTGACTTTCAGGTTGCAGAGGAGGTATGGGCATGCAAGCCCCCCTCTTATGATCATTTGCGTGTCTTTGGATGTGAGGCATTCTGCCATGTGCCCAAGGACAAACACAATAAGTTGATGGATCCTAAAAGTGTTAAATGCATTTTTATTGGCTATGGAGATCCAGGAGAGATGGGTTACCATCTATGGGATCCACAGGCACCGAAAGTGATCCGCAGCCATGATGTCATCTTTCATGAGGACAAAATACATATGCAGCCTGAGAAAGTGGTTGAGGTACACAGAGTTATCTTTCAGGAGGCGCCACTTGCTCCTGTTTAGGCCGCTCCATGGCTAGCTAGACAACCTCCAGCATCACTTGATGCTCATGGCCCAGATGTTAGACACGATGTCGGTCAGGTAACAGATCCTGGGCTGAGATATTGTACTAGAGATAGACAACCTCTTGATTGTTTTGCACCCTCTATGGATTATGTACTAGTTACAGATGCAGGAGAGCCTCTCACTTATGATGAGACTATGCATATGAGTGATTGTCACTCTTGGGAGAGGGCTATGTAGTCTGAGCTTGACTAATTGCATAAGAATCAGGCTTGGGATTTGGTTTCCTTGCTGCAGGGTAAGAAGGCTTTGCCATGCAAGTGGGTGTACAAGCTAAAAAGTACCCCTGGACACCCCAAGCCGGCATACAAGGCTCAATTGGTTGCTAAGGGTTTTAAGCAGGAGCATGGTGTTGAATTTGATGAAGTCTTTTCTCCTGTGGTCAAGATGACCACCCTACACTTAGTTTTAGCCTTGGTTGCACAGCTTGACCTGGACTTGTACCAGATGGATGTCAAGATGGATTTTTTTACATGGGGACTTGCATGATGAGATTTACATGGAGTAGCCCAAGGGCTTTGTAGGCACGTAGGGAGTGGTACCATAAGTTTGATGCATTCATGCAGTCGCAGTGCTACGGATCCGTGCTTGTACACGAAGAAAGCCCATGATGGTTCTTTACTGATTTTGGTACTCTATGTGGATGACATGATTTTAGCAGGGACAACTCATGAGGAGCTAGATGCTCTTAAGGCTTAGCTCAAGAAGAGCTACGAGCGATAGATCTCAGGTACTACTCTATTTGTCTCACAGAGGGAGTACATTCATAAAGTCCTTGAGTGCTTCCGCATGCAAGATGTTAAGCCTATTGGTTGTCCATTACCTTCTCATGTGAAGGTTTCATAGGCCAATTGTTCGCAGATAGATGAGCAGAGGGCCGAGATGGCCAAGATTCTCTATGCATCAACTGTGGGTGGTCTTATGTATGCCATGATAGCCACCCGTCTAGATATAGCTTTTACAGTTAGGGTCGTGGCACGTTATATGGCTACACATGGCAAGAAACATTGGGATGTCGTGAAGGGTATCATGAGGTACCTGAAGGGCACAACAGATATGTGTCTTTGTTATGGCAGCCGGGATACAGGAGTTGTGGGGTACACTGACCCTAATTATGCAGGACATGCAGATAGTAGGAAGTCCACTTCTTCTGGCTATGTGTTCACTTATGTTGGAGGGGCTATCTCTTGGATGTCCAGGGCGTAGAAGTGTACGGATCTTTCTACTACAGAGGCCGAGTATATTTCAGCCATAGAGGCTTGCAAGAAAGCTATCTGGTTAGGCTGTTTGATTGTAGACCTTGGTATGAAAAATGCTATGCCTACACTGCATTCGAATTCTATGAGTGCCATTTAGTTGGCCAAGAATCTGATATTCCATGCGAAGATGAAACATATTGAGGTGAGGTATCACTTCATTCGTGAGGTCATTGAGGGGACAGGTATGTTGACCTTGTCAAGATTTTGACTGAGTAGAATCCTGCAAACTTACTCATGAAGAGCCTCACTACCGAGCGCTTTGCCTTAGGAGATTGATGGGCATTGGATGAGATGACGTCTTTTTCCTCATCCTATTGTACATATATACATATTGTACTGTCTTTTTTCTTTTTTCTATCTCACTGGGGCAGATTCGCCTTTAAGTGGGAGGTTGTTGGGGGTAAAAGTGCCTCTGCCTAGCTGCCCGTGTATTACTACACTAGCAGTACTCGCCACTGCACACTGTAGGTGGCAGGCGCCCGTCACAGTCACTTATTCTTTATTCTTTTAGTGACAATTTGAATAAAGGAAGACTCAGCCACACATTGTGGTTGTTGGAGTTCCCACTTTTGAGTCTCTCTCTCTCTTGGCTCTTGCTCTCCATCCGCTATAGCTCTCATCGCCAAGCCTCTTCCTCTTGGGTTACACTTCCCTTTCAACAAGTCATACTCTTGGATGGAGCCCTCTAGCTTTTCCAACCGACTAGGGAATGGGGCAATGTCCACTTTGATTTTTCCTCTCTCTTCAATCAATGGTTGCATCATCACATATTCTATTGTTGGAGGTACATCCACCTCTTCAATCTCTTGGATCTTTGGTTTGTCTCTGTATTCTTCTATACAATGGACTATTTTGTACTATACTATCATGTATTGTGTTGCTTTGTGGCTCTGCTGGGAACTTGAACTTCACATTTTTTGTAGGTGGAATATTCTTTTTCTAAACTATTTATTCTCTTTTCTTGGCACATGAAATTGGAGCTACCTCTAATTCCACCAAGTTGGAGCGACATTAGCTTTTGCAAGGGTGAGACTTGGAGAGTCTTTAATAGCATGGCCTTCTTCTTTGCATTGACTACATAAGGGCTTGTGCTCCATGGACCTTCTAGGGTTTGGACAATTTGGGAAGATATGAATATTTTATCTACATATGTAGCATTCCACTTTTAATCTTTGTCCACCATTGTTTTCCTTTGTAACTTTGGGCAAGGAACCTCCTTGGACCAAAATTAGGGCCAAATTCTCTAGGTTTCAGACCAATGTCTTGAGTTGTCATCTTAGATTCTAGCAGGTGTTGAACCTTGTTTCTTCATCTTTCTTTCTCCTTTCATGCATCTCTCTTAGATAATAGATGCAGTTTCTTAGGCAGTAAGAACAAAATTCTCTAGGGATAGTTGGCTTTTTAGTACCTTCAGTGGTTGAATGCCTCGATTGATGGCACTTTCCACACCATGTGTTTGATTGTATCACATCTCTTCCTACTCATGCAGTATTGGATATGCTATAGCAGCATTCACTTTCAATGTCTATAGCTTCTTTGTGATCACATCCATGAGCTCCTTTTTGATGTTTGCAATTGAGTTGAACAAGTTTTCAAATTTTCTCCTCTTGAAGCACTCATAGTGGGATTTTGGGGAGTCTTTGTAATCATCACACAGACTGGTTAGGTTGATGGAGAGGGATCTTTGTTTTGGTTTTGGTTTAGAGCTCTTGTTGGGATTGTCAGTTTGTTCATTATAGTTGGTAGGATCCTATTGTTGTTGTTGATTTGCCATTGGAGGAACTGTGTTTGAGGCCACTCTACTGTTGTGGTTGAATCATCGTTTGAGGCACTGTTTGTGGCCAATGTGGATTCGGTGCACTACATTCTAGCATTGTTTACATTTGAGGGTAGCTCGGGAACTGTCTTTAGGATTGAATTTGATGGGTATACTATTCTTGGCATTGGAGGAGGTAGGAATCCTCTTCCAGAGGTCATAGACAACCTTGCTTCAACTTCACCATTTAATCTTGCACCTTCCACTACAGCTTCTAGGTTGACTAGTCTTCTCAACTACAAAAACTTATGAACTTCTGGTTATAGGCCTCTAAGAAAAAATCCCTTTAGGATTCCCATCCAAATCGGGAATTGTCTTTAGGATTGCATTTGATGGGTATACTATTCTTGGCATTGGAGGAGGTAGGACTCCTCTTCCATAGGTCATAGACAACCTTGCTTCAACTTCACCATTTAATCTTGCACCTTCCACTACAGCTTCTAGGTTGACTAGTCTTCTCAACTACAAAAACTTATGAACTTCTGGTTATAGGCCTCTAATAAAAACTCCCTTTAGGATGCCCATCCAAATTATGGTCGATCCATCTCTTCAGATGGGTTTTATTCTAGAAACATATGCTTCCATCCATTCTCCAAAGGACTGATTTAAATTTATGAACTCCTCTCACATCTGCTCTTCAAGACCTTCATGCTTGAAATTGGTGAGAAAGGCCACCTTCAGTTTGTCCATGTGCTAAAAGCTCCTACTGCTAGACTCTCATACCACTAGAACATCACACCTTTGAAAGTGGTTGGGAATTGTCAAGATCTAAAACAAACCTACCACGGGATCTAGAGCATGGCAGTGAGTTATGGTGGATGGAATGAGAAGTGTGGACTCATGATGGAGAAGACAAAGACACTGTTTGTTACACAAGTGAATTAGGTTCCAAGATTGAGACTTGGACTCATAAACACAATCTTGTGTATGTGGACAATGACATTGACACTTCACTAAAAAGAAAAGAGTACAATCATTGCATTAAGAAAAGGAAGCAAGTACAATGCTTTATAGGAAAGTAGGAAACTGCAGTAGGCACCACTGTGCATATGGGATAGGTTAGCCTACATGTCCTTGGCCCTGAAGCTCCATACAAAGAGGCCGTTTAGTGAGTGTGATTGCTGATTCTCAACACCCCTCCTCAATCACAACTAGAAAGGCACAAAGTGTGTAGAGGGTGTAATGAGAACCACCTGCAAAGTGTGGGCACACCACAAACATGGTAGACACCAGAGGCTGTCGCAGAAAAGGCTAAGTGTGGGCACCAAAACATGATGGACATCCAGAGGCTGTAACAGGGGCCTCACAAAGTGTACAGGGACTGTAATGCCAAGTTACATAAGGAGTTTACAAAGCTTATGACAGGAAGCATTAGGGCAAGGAAGTACAAGGCTTTTAAAATAGTCTATCAGAGTAATGAGAGTAGAAGGACTGATGAGTCTTGTCCTTCCGATCCTGGTGGTCTTCGTCTTCATCTTCTTCTTCATCTTTTTGTCCATGGTTTTTTTCTTCTTTCACAGCTGCAAGATAGGCCTTTTGGGACCTCTTCCTAGCATGACAGAACTTCTCAGTATGTCCGGTCCTTTTGCAGAAGTCACAAAAGAGCGGTTCCTTTTTACCTTTGTATCTGTTGTTTACATATAACATTTGTTCATCCTTTGAAGTGCTGGGCTCTTCTTTGCTTTTAAGTTTCTTTTCTTCTTCTAATAGAGAGGCTTTAATATCAACAAGTTGAGGATTAGGCATATTGGTTAGAGTGGTTGATACATTATCATAGGCAGGAGGCAGACTTTTTAGCAAGACACCAATACAAACATCTTCATCCATTTTTAGCTTTATTCCTGCAAGTTGAGTAAGCAGGCTTTCCATGTAGTTCAGATGGGATGCGAGGGATGTATGAGGCTTCATATCAAGTCGAAAAAATTCAATTAATAGACCATATTTAGACAACTTTGACTGTGCACCAAATAGGGTATCCAATTTATCCCGTGTCATGGGACGTGTCACAGGCATCCACATGATGAATGTAGCTGTCATCCAATTCCAGTTTGATGATGGCTTGTGCCTTGTCATCATTCTTCTACCAAGTAACTGCAAGGTCCGCATCTCGAGGTTTCTTCTCTTTGCCATTTGTGATGGCCCAAAGAGCCTTCTTCATCAGGATGAGCTTGATGTGGGTTTGCCAAGTGTGAAACCCAACTCCTTTGAATCGAGCATTTGGAGAGTCTTTTCCCATGTTGAGGTTGCAAGATTAGCAGAAAATCAGTTTTCAAAATTCTCAGTTTGTAGCAAAGTTGGTTGTGTCACAAGACACAAGTGCTAAGAGCACTAGATGAGTGTCACTGGACACTATGTTTGTGTCTTCTTCCTTGAGTCTTCAAATCTTCAATGGTTCTTCAAAAATGCTTCACAGATCTCCCCTCCTTGATTTGATGCTTGTCTTGTTGAGATCTCCCCTCCTTCACAGAAATTTAGTAGCTTAGTGAGATCTCCCTTCCTGGATTTAAGTGGCAGGAGAGAGAAGGTGAAGTGAGAGAGGAGCTTGAGCTCAAAAAGCTATGGTGGTCTTTTTTAGGGTTTCTGCACGACTGGTTTTTTGAGGATTCCAGCTCATAGCCTGAACCATATGCCTCAAGATTCAAGCTGAAGATAGCCTAAGTGATAGGCTTCAAAAGCCCTAAAGACCCAGGATGGATCACGCTGCGAAGAAAAGAGTACAATCATTGCATTAAGAAAAGGAAGCAAGTACAATGCTTTATAGGAAAGTAGGAAACTGCAGTAGGCACCACTGTGCATATGGGATAGGTTAGCCTGCATGTCCTTGGCCCTGAAGCTCCATACAAAGAGGCTATTTAGTGAGTGTGATTGCTGATTCTCAACAGCTCTAAGGCTCTAGCCAGGCTCCTATACTCTCCAAACAATCCCCATGGCCTGACGGCCGACGATTTGGATGCTACAAAATGATTTATCTAACTAACACGCTTGTAGACATGAGTTTCAAATTGTAGTCCAGTGTATTGCCCATCCCAACTCCAAGAAAAGGGAATATCTCATACATGTAGGTGACTAACACCTCATTATACACACCAATAGAGAACCCCCCAGTTGATTGTTGTGGCTCCCATAGCTCTCCTACACCCTAGGGATTGCACCATGATGCATTGTCTTGAATATAAAGAACGAACGTGACAAGATCCTCTCATAATACATATAAGGATCTATGAATATTTCAACTTCACATAATGTTTCCCCAAAGATCAACATGTTATCCTTTAGCAAAGGAACCTCACACCCTCAGCATAGGTCACATCTAGGCATACAAGTGCTATGTATCCAAGAGTTTTTCTTTTGATACCATGTTCAAATGTGAACGCAATGTGTATGACTTATTTTGCTCAAACATTTTCAATTATAAATCAACCATGTGTCGTGAGAAAATAGCCTTTTCATGATTTCTTTTTTCTAACGTTATATGCATTGCAAAGGGACATTAGCAAGCTAACTTGTACTACTATTCCTCTTAAAAATTAAATAAATTGAAGCATATATGCCATAATGTGCAATGAAATCAGAACTCATTCAAATCTTATCTCTTTTTAGCCCCTTTTCCCCTAATGTTTAGGTTTTGCTTTCGTGCATAGGTGTAAAAGGGTTTAATTGCCATTTTTTGCATAAATATGTAATAATTACACATTTTTCACACATAAATGAAGGTAGAATGAGGCAAATCATGATGCCCTACCCCCATTGTACATCCACATACACTCTCTTAAAAATTTTGGTAAATTTTCATACATTAAAACTATTTTTTGATTTTTTCTTCGAAAAGACTATTTTAATGATTTTCCATTTATTTAAGCACAAATTATTGTTTTTTTAATTTTTTATTTTATGTGATTAGTATGGACTTTGATCCATCAATGTATCCATTATTATTCCATGTGACAACATTAAACCCACAAAACCCAACAAAATCTCTATTTTCACATTAAATCTTGTATCTCGGATTTTGTAGCTTTAATCTTATTTTAATAGATGATTGAAAGTGACTGAGTTTTTTATGATTTCAGACATCAACAAACATGATTCAAGCATTTTCAATCACATTCCACGATAGACATAAGAGATACAATACAATATGCAATAAATTGACATTTACGTTAAATCTTGCACATGTGATGCATCATAGTTTGAAAAAGGAGCCACTTATGCCATCACATAGCCATTGACGATCACCTTTGCGCTTCCTTGTTCCATTCTTCGCATCCCATCACGAACTGGTACCCATTCTTCCTCATCTTCTTAGCCCATATACGAACAACAATTATGGAGAGAGAGAAAGATTGAAAGGAAGCTGAACTTTTCATAGAACACATCAATTCTCTTGCTATTTGGAGTGATTTCAAGTGAAGAATTATTGTAGCTCAATCCAAGGAGGAAGAGGCATGATATGGAGAGGCACAAAATGCCATATTTAAATTAAAAAATGGGGCATTAAAAAAACGTTTCCCCCCCCCCCCCCCCAAAAAATTTTTTTCTTGATGTTTCCTGAAATTAGGATTCTTTTAAGCCTCACTAAACTTTAACTTGCCAAATAATTGGTTCAACCCTTTCGCTCGCGTTCGCACTGTTCGAAAGTGGTTTTGGGCTAAATGGAGGGGCAAATGGCCTTGAATTTGCGATTCGACTTGACAGGCGGCTTCTTGTGTTGAAAACTATTACCCTGGTCTCTCTGTTGCTTGCTTTTCAGCTTCTAGATTAGGTAGCTACTTTATAACCCTAAACCTTAGGACCATTAAATGGGGGTCAAATGAACTCCAATCAACAAATGGACACTTGCGTTGGATTCCTAGCATCAAAATCCACCTAGAAGAACTCCAACTCCTTGATCCACGATCGATACATTTTCCACAAAAAATGTTGCTTTTACAATTCTTAGGCCACTATTGCACTTTAAATTCCACCTTAAAATCATATAATATGAAAATCAAGAACACACTCAATATGCACTACTTTTACATGTACTTGAGAGACTATTCCTTTAGCTATCTTAAACTATCATTGGCCATTTTTAGGATAGTTGTATTATTCTTTTGAATGGGTAAACTTAGCCTTTGTAGTAAGTCCATACTCATAATGTTTACGGATGACTATCACAACATTTTCTATCAAGATGCCATCAACCTATGCTTGCACCCTAGGGCAATATTTCTCCACATGTTCCCACCATTCATTGCCCCCCACTATTTCCCCATGCATCCACCTTTTTCCTCTGTGGAATGTCAATATGGCAATGACATTCTACTTTACACAAACAAGCATTGGAAATTGTGAATGGAAAGGAAAGGGTCAATCAAATAAACCAACAATTGGAATAGTGTAAGGTGCCTGCCCATTGGCTATCCAGGCATGCTTTTAGCGGTCTATCAAGAAGATGATTACATCTTGGTAGCTTCCTCTCTTAATGCTGGTTAGTTGGTTGATACCTCGTCCACTTTTCTTAGTGTTGATTGCTTGATATGGGGGACTTCTTTCCATGTTACCTTGCATAGGGATGGATTTCATTCCTATCGTAGCATGACAAGTTCTGTAAGACTAGGAAATGACTTGGCATCTCGACTGACACCATCAAGCTCTATGACATAACCCGCTTGTAGGATTTTCTTAAAATTGTTGCAAACATTAGGTAACAACCGTATTAATTGTAGCAAGTTCACATCTAGCTTGACTTCACATAGAGCATTTGCTAGATCGAACTCACAGAAGTTTGCAATAGCCTTTTTTTCTTGCCATACTATCCTCTCTTCTCTTTCTAATAGCCTTAACAACCTCCTTCGATTTTTGACTTTCTAATAGCCTTAACAACCTCCTTCGATTTTGACTTAGGCTTGCTCTTAACCATGGGCTCCTTCAAAACACCTTCAGATTTAAGAGGACCCGCCAGGGTATTGGCATTTTCAACCTTCTTGTCAACCACGATAGACTTAGGGTTAAATTGCTTATATTGGACACTTTCTCTAGGGTGCCCTTTCCCTTTGCAAAATTTTCTTAGGATCCTCTCCTTGAGGATTCGCATCGTTTGCATGATGATTCACTAGCCCGGGTTGTTGACCATTGTTTTATTGGAGTGGACTAACTCCACTCCAAAATGTATTGCCCATATGTCTTGACTTTCCCACATATGTCACACTTCACATGCGAGCAATTCCGTGGGAGATGCTAACCACCATGCCACTTACAATTGAATTTTAATGGTTCACCCTCTTCAAGGCATCGACTTTCTATTAAGTTGCTGCTTTTTTAGGAAGTTTATGTCTATGGCTATTTGTCTATAACGTTCAATTATCATGTTAGTATAATGCTTCATCATGTCCTTGACTTTCCTAGGAACATTCGATGCACTAGATTCATAACCGTAATCATTCGCTTCGCGTATTGGGGGCTAATTAGTTAGCATTACATTGGGATTCATCATTTGGATCCCACTATTTAACAAGCCCATTCGGCTAGCCATTGGCATGGCAACATTAGGAGGAGCTGGCAACATAGGTACATTTTGCATAATGCCTCCTCTTGCATTAAGGTTTGTTATAGGTGGACTTATCGCATCTTGACCTCCACTAGCTATAAGTAATGCCAAATTATTGTTAGGACCTAGAATGTAATAGAGATTGGTCCTAAATGTGTAGGCTACTTGTATTCGCGACTCTATCTCCTCTACTCAAAATACTATAGTTGGGCAGTAGGTGGGATGGAAATAGAGGCTTGCAATTTGTGAAACACCTCCTTCAATTTTTTGGCATAAGCTTGAGCATTCTCACAAGGCTTTGACGTGAAGCTTCACATTCTTTATCTAGTTGATAGTCCCTTAATCCTTCATTGATGGTATCCATAATGGGTTCCTTTCTTTTATTTTTAGCCATAGGTGATGTCATGTCTTGAGTGTACACAGTAGAAGAAAAAATCAAAAATCTTGAGCTCTACTGATCCAAATGACCAACTTCTTGGCTCTCTATAAAGCTTAGGATGTCCCCTTTCAAATGAGCTATCAAGTGTTGAAAATGGTTGAGTACACAAAATTCTGTAAGCAATTTACTATAGCTGTCTGACACTAAGGCCAGAATTGGTGGAGAAAGCATTAGGGCTGGCGAATGTCCAAGGAAAAAGATAGAAGAGGGATGTCTATAGCATGTTGAAGATGACAAAGGAAAGGGTGCACATCAACAATGGAATTAGCTTAGCGGACATTCCTGATGCTACCGTCCAACTGCAAGCAAAAATGGTGCATGCACTCTTCTCTAGTCATAGGTACAACACACTCATGATGAGAATCCAAGTGCCCATGCTTGAAAGCATTACAATAGGAGCCCTAGAGGAAACTAACATGAATGCTTATGTCTAGCGGATGATTGAAACTTCAGCCAAGGTGCTAGCATCCAAGCCGGGGGCGAGTCATCGGTTGCCACCTCTGAATCCGACCGCAAAATGCATGCATCCAAAAATTTGACCATAAGGTTTGGCGAGGTACTAATCACCATTATCCAAGAGGTAGTAGGAAAAGTGGAAGATGAATAGGAAGCGGGGAAGACCCTTGACAAATCACCACTCCACAAGCAGGGTCAATCAAGCGAAAGAACAGACAGCGAGGTCGGAGAACAAGAGACACCACCTAGCTGAGGAGGGCCAAAAAAGTTGCAGATTAAGATTCTTTTGAAGAAGCACGTGGAAGCTAAGGAGAGGATGATGAGAGAAGAAAAGGTTGCACTAAAAAAGAAGCAAGATGAGTCAAAAAGGGCGGAAGAAGAGAGGGTGAAGAAATGGGAAGAAGAAGCAAAAAGACTACGGAAGGAGGAGGAAAAGGAGACAATGAAAGCTATTTGCATGTTAGTAGAACATTGCACCAAGGAGAAGGAGCTAGCAGCCATGAGCCCATTGATAGACAAGGAACCAAGCACCAGTTCCAAGGCCATGGAGATTGAGCAAGGAAAGGGCAAGGGCTTACTACATTCAATCCCACCAGTTCTCATGGCCCCAACCACAAACCATAAAAACCACCCAAGGCACCACAAACACAATGAATGAAAGAAATTTAATGGCTTGGGTGCAGTATCTAGTGGGTAGAGTGCAAAAGATATCCCCATAGCCAAGTGAAGGAGCTCCAATGACGGGAATGAAGAGATCGCAGCTGCAAATGCCAAATCAAGACAGGATGCAAAAAAGTAGAAAGTAGAGGCATCAACAATGTTGATATCTACAACAATGCTATCGTCGATGGGGTATGACGAGTATGTTAAAGAGCTCCATGCACAACATTCGGAAAGGGCAAATGGAGAAAACATGACAGCTGTGGCTCAGTTGGAGGATGAGAAGGAAGCCTTGGCAACATTCCAGTTGGAGAGGACACACCAAGTGGTAGGGTACCAAAAGGAGATATATGAGCTGAAGGTAGAACTTTAGGCTAAGGAAGAAAAAGGAAATTGGCAAGAAAGGTTTGAGGAGGAAAGACAAGAGCCCATAGGGCTGCAAAGGGAGTATAAGCTCCTTATCATGCAACAGGAGGAATTAAGAGAGAAATTGGAAAGGATAGAGGAGGAAATGGATAGACTTGCAATAGAAGACACCTCCAAAGCTTAAGAAGAGGAAAAACACCGAAAAGAAATGAGGGTTTGGAGAACAGGTTGCTGTCAGTGGCATTGGAAGAGCAAGAAAGGCTGAAAGGTAAAGTGAAGCACTTGGAAGAGGAGAAAGAAAACGTTACCCAAAGGTGGAAAGAGTAAGAGTCAAGAGTGGCAGCTTTAGCCAAAAGACAAAACGAAAGTCTAGAAGGAATGAAGCAAAGAACCAAAGAGTGGGAAGCTAGGAGGGAGGAAAGAGTGAAAGACTTGGAAAACCATCTAGCCCATGCGAAGAGTAAGAGAATGCTAGTAAAGAGCAGGGCAGAGGCCATGGTGACGAGGATGGTGGGGCCAACAACATGCCTTCCTCAACACCATCTTAGATATCACACAACTAGAAGAGGAGGAGGCCATGGACATTTTAAAGAAGAAGTTAGAAATTGCTCACAGAGCCATAAGGCATGAGTTGTACACTCAAACACAAGAAGCAGAGACCCATCTAAGCCAGCAAGAGCCAAGAGAATACTTGCTAAGGGCAAGGTTGATAGCATGAGAAGTAGAGTTACTGGGGTATTAGGAGGAACAAAGACCACTAGAGCCTGCAAGGTGAGAAGAGAAAGAACTACCACCTCTACTAAAGGAGAGTAGGATTTCAAGGTAGGCAAACAAGAAGAACAACATGTCCCACAGCCAAGCCCCCCACAGTCAGAAGCACAACAAGAGGTTCCACAAGAAGACCCAATGCTAGAAAGGAAAGCCAAAGTTAGAAAAAAGAGAGAAAAGATGTTGGAGCAGGCACGAAGAAGGCTATGGGGGCAACCCCTAGCAATCCGAGAAGTTCCTATCCCAGAAAAAGAAGAATTCTTTCTTGTCAATTGGAACATGAAACTTCCGGTGTGGGAATAATGGGAAAACAAGTGCAAACCCTTTGAGTTTACCTTCCAATTCCCACCCGCAATGAGCCGAATGCTATCCCCTAGAGTGATGGAAGAGGTGATAAACATGGGTAGAAGACTGGGGGACCAATGGAACAAAGAAAGAGAAAAGAACCCAACATTATGGAGGATAGAGTCACTAGACTATTGGGAAGATAAGGCCATGAAAGTGCCCAAGACTATGAAGGGGTATGAAGCACAACCCAAGTGGAGGAGAAGAATTTGGGATGGAAATATGGATGCGTGGATTTCTTTTTGTAGCACCCTACCCTATGAGAGAAATGACCCAACCTACATGCCATATCCTAGAAGGGTAGGGGTAGATTTCAATTCTGACATCCACGGGCGCTATGACTTCCCCAAAACATATAATGTAAATGCTACTAAACCAGAAGGGGCCCTCACATTTTTTGTAGATGACCTTAGGCCCTCCATCTCCCACTTCCTTACTGAGTTTTCCTCCTATCCTAACCCAACCTTCATTACAACATGTAATTACCTTAGGTTACTTAGGGTGTTGCTCAGATAGGCTCTTGCCTCTCAAGAATATCACCTATCACCCCTCTTTTTTGACTTGACTATCGGCATAGATAGCTGCGCAATGGCTAGAGTTATGATGCGAGCCACACTTCTTTCATCTTTTTGTATGGCTCTACTAGAAGATATGAATGCTGATTCACTAGATGTAATCATTCCTTCAAGTACAAGCAATGTCTCTCACTTTGGATGAGCACCACAATCACCTCACCTAGGGGTCCTCAAGTTAGGTGCGTCCGGTGGCCTGGGTTAGCCTCCGTGCCTAACCCCCTCGCTCTTTTGTCCCCCACTCCACACTTAGGGCTTATCAAGGGGAGGACACACCTAGGGAAGTCAACTTTGCCTATGGTTAGACCTATCTCCATAAGCTACGCCCACCTAGGTCCTCAAGTGTGGTACAACACCCCAGGCTCCCAACCCCCAGTTCCACTAACATGGACCCCATGCATTGCACGACAAGTTAGACACACCCCCGACAACACACCTTCTTTTCCTTTTCAGGTAAACTCAACCAACTGTGACAACCCATCGACCTTGGAGGCCCTACTACCCACTCACTCTACTCTTGGCATCAAAATTCCGCTCTCAACTTGGCATATAGGAAACGGTTTGAATAGAGAGGAAATAAAGAGGATGGTAGCATGAGCATATGGCTCGGTGCCTCCTTTCAACGCAGCACGTGCTAGTGAAATTCATGGAAAAGAATGCTTTATGCACCATGCATGATGCTGATCTTTCTTTTGTCTGAGCACATAGTCATACACGATTTGCATTAAGCATAACAATTAAAAGGTATCAGAAAAACCTCCTGGATGCATGGCACCTGTCTTCCTTGTGACCAACGATGAGCGTGAGGGGATATCCTAAGCTGTAGGTTAGTCACTGGGTCCTAAGGGAAAAGTGTAGTGAGGAATGGTACATCCTGGAACGTAAAATATTGGTACCTTGAGAGGAGTTTGTGCTCGTTTATGTTATATGTTTAGCAGTGCATCAAAGGGCCAATCCCTGCGATGTAGGAGAGCTGTAGTGGGGCTCCGACTATTAGTTGGTAGAGTGCCTCTTATGTGTGTGTGACGAGGCGTTATGCCTATGTACTTTGGGTTCTCCCTTTGAGGAGTTTAAGGGAAACGTTGGACTATAAACTATAAACGCAGGAATTAAGCTTTAGGGCAGTTTTTCCTTTAGCATTAGATTGACGCTCCTGGTCCGCGAGGCCGTGAGGGTGTTTGTGTGTCATGAGCATGAGGTCCGGCTAGTGCCATAGCCAGTGCTGGCCCATTTCAGGTCCCATCATCCAGTGATACATACCAAGAACCCATCTCATCAAAAATAACATCCCTGCTCACCAAAGTCTCCCTGGTAGAGGGATCATAGCATTTATATGCCTTCTTCTCCTGCGAATATCCAATGAAAACACACTTATGCGCTTTTGGATCCAGCTTCTTCCTTTTTTCATTTGGAATATGCACATAAGCAAGACAACCAAAGACTTTCATGTGACTTACATCCGGCTTATAGCCATACAGCTTCTCAAACGGTGTCATCTCATGAATACCTGCAGTGGGAGTCCTATTCAAGATATACATGGCTATCATAACAGTCTCATCCCAATAATAGAGCGGCATCTTCTTCTCATTCATCATGGCATGAGCAGCTTCCATCAAGACCCTGTTCTTTCTTTCAACTACCCCATTCTGCTAAGGAGTGTAGCTACAGGTAAGCTGCCTACATATGCCATTTTCAGCCAGAAAGTTGTCAAACTCATTTGACACATACTCCCCACCGCTATCTGATCTCAAGCAAGAGATATAGCAGTTAAATTCTTTTTCAACCTACTTTTTAAACTGCTGAAAAATAGCAAACACCTCATCCTTTGTCTTCAGAATGTAAACCCAAGTATAGCGACTGTAATCATCAATGAATGTCACATAATACTTTGGGCCTCCCATGGATGCATTATGGGCTAGCCCCCAAATATCAGAGTGCACTAACTGCAACAGACGTGTACTCTGCCTTACATGCCTGACAAATGGCAACCTTGACTACTTACCAAACTGGCAAGCATCGCATACATTACCAATATCTGAATATTGGAACTTGGGTAAACCTGTAACTGGCTGTTTTTTTTTGCATAATTTACAGCCTTTGCAAATTCACATGCCCCACTCTCTTGTGCCAAATTTCCAAATCTCTGATAACGCCAGAACCATGGGCAAACATAGCTGAATTCAACTCTGGCAAGGTAGCATCAAGAGTAAACATTCTGCCATTCCTGTGACCACGAGCTATCAACTTGCAACCATTGCCAAACTCTTCAATAAAGCAACCATGCTTGTTGAATCTAACCTGCAAGTTCTAGTCCGTCATCTGACCCTGACAGACAGTAAGTTCTTCGTAATCGAAGGAACATGCAACACATCATGCAAATTTTTATTTCTTCCATCATGAACCACAAGAGACACTCTGCCTTTATGCTCAATCCTATGCTGCATGTCATCACCTATACAAACATAGCCATGTTTTTCAGCCACCATATCAGTGAACCAATCACCGTGAGGAGTCATGTGGTTTGATGCCCCTAAATCAATGTACCAAACTGCATCATCAGTGCTTTTTTCAGCAACTCTGTCTTTGACATACTGCATGGCAAACAATCTATCTCCTAAAGTATCATCTGCTTGACTAGACGTAACAAAATGTCCATGTTGTTTGCCTTTCTGATTGCCCTGCTTCTTCCAGTAGTCCTTGGCAATATTCCCATACTTCCCGTAGTAATGACAATCCTTATCCTTGTTCGGATTGTCAGATGGACGCTATTGTTGCCAGGAGCCTCTACCTCTAGGGCTAGATCTCCCCCTGCCTCTAAAGTTTCCACCACCTCTTGCATTCGATACCTACTGGTTGTTATTGCCATAGAATGCATTTTGCTGGCCTCCTCTGCCGGATCCATAGCCTCTAACATGGTTTCTATGGCCGCGTTGATTGGAATAGAAAACTGCATCCTTGTTTTTAGAACCACTAGATCCTATAGCCAAGCCAAGCTTAACCTCTTCATGGATAAGCAATGCAACCAGCTCATTGAAATCAAGCATTTCAGCCCGCACAGACATAGAAGTATTAAAAGACTTATACTCAGGTCCCAAGCCATTCAAAGTCACAGCAACCATGTTTTCATCTTCAACCTGTGAACCAACAGATGCCAACGGATCCGCAATGGTCTTAACCTCCGTGACATAATCCTATATAGATCTGCTCTTCCTCTCCATGTTGTTGAACTTCTGCTTCAATTGTATCTTCCTGGCACTTGTGGTTGTGCCATAATACTTGACCAAAATGTCCCATGCATTCTTAGGAGAGCTGCAGTTCATTATCTGCATTACCATGGCATCTGAGATACATAAAGAGAGCCAGTGCAAGACGCTACGAGCTCTTTCTATCCAAGCTCAGTGTAATCGTCTCTGATCAGCTCGCCGTGGGTCAATCTAGGAGCTCAGGTTCAGCTTCCGCTCCAGTCACCAACTCCCAATAGCCTTTCCCTATTAAGAAGTTCTCCATGCGAAACTTCCATATGGCATAATTGTTACTGTCAATCTTTTCCCCCACTATCTAGGTTATGTTGTCAGTCTTCTCTACATTAGCCATGTTGTACCAGACACTATCTAGTCACTGCTTTACTTCCTGCAAGCCAACATGTATGACTGACCAAGTTCAATCCTCAACTGTTTATGACATTTTTTTGCAATTAATTGCAGTAAAAAACCAGGGTATTTCAGCCCAATGATAGCTCAAAACAGTCCACAAACTAGTGGTCTAACTCATAAGCATAACAGTCAATACATATGCTATGGAGTTGCTTCAGCTTAAACTCCTGTAAACTCACTACCAGGGTAAATACATACAGTCTAAAAACTGTAAACTGTGAGTAACCATCAGCGATTTCAAGGCCAAAATCAATGTCTATAAATGTCATACATGTTCCAAACCCTCCAGAATATCTGCTGGTACATGTGGCAGTCCAGTCATAAGCATACAGGTACAAAACAGTGCATATCCTGCAAGTACAAGGGACATAAATCTACTCACAGATTGTATAAGCTAATAAACTGTCAAACCAAGATGTATTTCAGTCCAAGAGAACCTCAAACCACTTCATACATATGCCACTGTGTGTACAAGTCAATACATGACCAAACAAGCATCCGCAGACACTCTATCTGTAAGAGGCAATGTCATATAATGCATTCACTGTTTATGACCAGCCAATACCCTATGAATACATTTGTTTCTAGATCCAGACTTTAGTTTTTAAGAGCTTTCAATGCTCATATCAATGCTTATAGCATTCAACAGTCATATCCCATACCATACAACTCCCTGTAGGTAACAAAAGGCATGTACTTCTTCAAGGCACTGACTATATGATGATGACAGTTTTCAGCCTATCATTGACTTCCCAAAATTGAGCATTTCAGTCAATAACTTCAGTCCACAACCATGTCAGTCAATGCATATGGTTCCCAGAGCATGTATATGCTTCAACAAGTTCTCCTAAGCATGCCAAGAAGCTCAAAGCTCTTGAGTAGAATCAAGTGTATGCTGTATACACCCTGATTACAGCAAGTCTTCACTGTTTTCAAATCTTTGGTCAACTGTCACAGCTCATAGATGATCTCTACATCAAGCGTTAGCATTCCAGGACAATAAACCATCTTCCAATGATGATTTAGCAAGCATTTAAGTGCTCCATTCCCTTCCAATGTGCTTATCCAGCCAGCATATGCAAATCAGCAAACTGGTGCAGTTTGCATGGATAGATCTGGGCTTCTCCTTCTTCATGATGATGATCGCTTCGATGTGTATCCACTCAATGATGATCAACCAAGCCTTTACAAGGCTCCAAACAAGTCACAGGTCCTCCTTCAAGCAATGACAAGTCACAATGATAATGCCTACCTTGTAGCATAGGAAAATGACAGTTAGTCCTTTGTTCTCTTCAACCCTGTCAGTTCAATATTCAAGTCTTCTTCCCGTATGCACTCCACAGAGCCCAGTCATGGGTGCTCTGATACCATGTTACAATTCAGAGATAGAGACAAGAGTGAAGAGCTGAGTGCTCTCTACTTCTTCTATTATCTCATTTTCCACACACATAACATAAGTGTATACAATAGTACTAAGGTCCGTAGGACCATTCACACTGGGTCTAAGACCACCGACTTATTTAATGTCCCACACTTGTTGCTGATACAGCTGGACACAGCTAATGTCGGTCATACATACTGACATGAGAATAATAGGAGCTTGATATTCTAACACAAAGATGCGCCATCAAAACCACAAAGTATGACCCAACTTATGTGGCTCCTACCTCATTCAGAGTATTGGCCATCACCCATAGTCTACCCTTAGAAGATCATGTTATGGCCCATCCTTACTTGGATTACATCATGAGTGAGGAAGAACTACAAAATGCTAGCCATATCAACTTTGGTTACTTCCTAACTGATGTCCTGACCTATATTACATGCATCAGCATTAGACCTCAGTACATGGACCGTCATGCTACCTTAGAGTACAACCCATAATTTTACACTTGGCTCATGAAACATTAAAACCATCATACCCATATGCTTAATGCCCTTAACCCTTCATCCTCCAATCCTAGGAAGGATTCGCATCATTCCCGAGGGGAAGGGGGCAAGGTGGAAAAGAAAGGGACAAGGTGAAAAAGAAAACCTTGTAGAAACACTAACAATAAAAGCATAAAAATGGAAAGAAAACAAGAAGAAAACTTTAAAATAAAAACCCGAAAGTAAAAAGACGGATAAAGAGACTTTGCACATAAGAAGAATATTCAAGAAATTCTGGTTGGAAAAGAAGAATTTCTAGGGTATAAGGAGAAACAAAGACCACTACAGTGTGCAAGAGGAGAAGAGCAACATGTGCCACCTCCTGGAGGAGGGTTGGATTTCAAGGTGGGCCAACAAGAAGAAAAAAAAGTTCCACAACCAAGCCCTCCATGATCAGAAGCATGATAGGAAGTTCCATAAGAAGATCCAACTCCAAAAAGAAAAGCCGACAGTTAGAAGGAAGAGAGAGAATTTGTTGGAGTAGGCACAAAGAAGGCTAAGGGCACAACCCCTAGCAGCTCCAAAAGTCCCTATCCCACAGAGAGAAGAGTTCTTTCCTGTAAATTGGAACATGGAACTCGCGGTGTGGGAATAGTGGGAAAATAAATGCCAACCCTTTGAGTTTACCTTCCGATTCCCACCCACAATGTGCCGAGTGCTATCACCTAGAGTGGTGGAAGAGGTGATAAACATGGGTAGAAGACTTGGGGATCGATGGAACAAAGAAAGAGAAAAGAAGCCAACATTGTGGAGGATAGAATCACTAGATTATTGGGAAGATAAGGTTATGGAAATGCCCAAGATTGTGAAGGGTTATGAAGCACAACCCAAGTGGAGGGGAAGAATTTGGGATGCAAACATGGATGCATGGATGTCTTTCTGCAACACTCTATCCTATGAGAGAGATGACCCAACCTACATACCATATCCAAGAAGGGTAGGAGTGGATTTTAATCCCAACATCCATGGCCACTATGACTTCCCCAAGTTATATAATGTAAATGCCACTAAACTAGAAGAAGCCCTTACATTCTCCGTAGATGAGCTTATGCCCTCCATCTCCAACTTCCTTAGTAAGTTCTCCTCTTGCCCTGATCCAGCCTTTATTACAACTTGTAATTACCTTCAGCTACTCAGGGTGTTACTCACACAAGATCCTACTGCTTAGGAATGCATCAAAGAGGCCCAACGAATTGATAGAGACTCTATGTAATGTGAAGATATTGTTGATATGAAAGTCCAATGTTGATTGGAACTTCAAAAACCTCCCTCTAGCTACACTAACACAAAGAAATGTAAGACTTCATCTCCATCCTCTACTAAAGTGACATCACAAGGTGAGACACACACACATAGTGAGAGAGAGAGAGAGAGAGAGTAAAGGATCAATCAAGACTCAACTCCATCAATGATTTCAAATTTGACTAGGCATTTTTGAATTTGACGACTAGTTAACATATATGATTGCCATTTTCAAAGTTGATGATATATGCAAGCCTCAATCTCAAAAGTGAGCCTTGGATTCTCTTTTATCATGTTTAGATGGAAGTCATTTAACTCAACCTCATGATGACATTGCCTTTGAACGGTGACCAAGGAATGTTGGTGCATAAGTGATTTGTTAACAGGAAGGGGCAACTCCTTCTTATACTATTCCCCCTCCTTGCATATAATTAAAACTATCTCAACAGTTGAGTTTCACTTAGTGTGGATTTGAAAGATGTCCATAGCCACAAGTGGCTAGCCTATGCAATTGTATGGTTTGTTCCACTCACTCATCCTCACATTCAATCTCTCAAGTAGCCTATTGATTGACTTCCTAATCATCATCTTTATATGGAGCATTTTCAAAAAGGAGTTAGCAATGAGTTATGTTGCTACTTGCCATCTAGAAGGGACACAAGCATACATTTCTTTATCCTAAATGGTCATATTTCTTATCACCATTTTATTGCAAATTAATATCTAAAATACAAGGCTTGATAGTAAGCTTATATCATAGTAATCTCATGCTTACCATCCTCTTGCTTTTAATTATATGAAGTACTCAATGAATACTTGTACATTTTTGTATATCATCCCTAAGAAATATCCATGGTTTGGCTTCTCACATGCTAGCAATGACTTTTATCCTCCTATTTGGAGCTACATCAACCTATTGGGAATTATTTTATTTAATAAACTCACAACCATGAAATATTTCCTACTCGGTGAAACCCAAAACAGAGAGGTAAAAGTTCCAAGGCGTTGGACCCAAGTTGCAACCTTTAGAAGTGTGAGCATTTTATTTCTTTCTTTGTACAAATATTACAAACCAAGATTACCAATATATGTAGATAATTGAATCTTGAACTCCTGTGTGTTGTGATAAAAGAAAATGGTGCCAAAATCTTGAGCCAAAATTACTAAATTTGTCTTAGTTCCTCCCTCTCCCTAGCATCATGCTTCTCTCCTGATGCTTGCATTGTTGTGCACTCTCTCCTCCCCTATGTCTCATCCCTATAACTTGAGTGGTGATAGGAAACCCTACCCCTGTCTCTCAAGTGTGAAGGCCTCCAAGTACACTTGAGTGCCCTTTTTGAGGGGTATTGAGTGTTTTTCCACAAGTCTAGCTTGAGTGCTCCTTGAATAGAGCAATCAAGTTCATTTAAGCCTACTTTTTCACAAATCCACTTTTTCCTCAGATTCCACTTGACTAGCATTTGTCTCTAATCTTCCCCTCCTCTCTTGCACTCAAGTGCCACCTTGGAAATTCTCTCATTTTCTTTTAAGCATGCCACTCAAGTGTAAGAATCCCTTTCCTCTTCTTTTATTTTCTTACACTCAACTAGTCAACCTTCTGCTTAACTAGAGAGTTGCAAAGTTGAGTGACTATAGAAGCTTTTATCCAAAAAGCATTCAGCGGTTCCAAAACTAAACTATATCATTTATCCCTTCTCTCACACACAATATTTTCCAAAGTGACTAAACAATCCTAAATTGCATCAAATCCACTAGAGCAATCTTTAATTCACACTATTAAAATCTTTGTTACAGTAGATTGGTGGTTATAATTTTTAGATTTTTCAAATTTTTTCTATAAGCATTTGACTCCTATCTAATCTAGTTTATTTAATTAACCAAATCCATCTAACTCCTTGATTTATCCTATTCTACCATGCCATTTTCAAACTCATCACAATGCAAGATTTGGATATCAATTCTACATCTCTCAATTGCATTCAAGCTTCTCATCGCATCATGCAATGAAAATGTGTGTCTCTTAAAGTGATCGATTCTATATGTGTCCCAACAATAGAAATAAAGTGTTGAGATTCATGTACAATATGCACAACATCAGATGTACTCTTATTGATTCAATACTTCAATGTTCTTCTACTCCGTCACCTCTCAAATGATCAGCTCATAATCTGATCTCTTGACTACTCACTCTCTCCTTACTATCCCAAGCAAGCAAGAAAGCAACAACTAAGAGGCTATAGTAGGCTCACCTTCTTGTCATCACATATTGTAGTCCAAATGCCTCAAAATCTCATCAGTTCTTGCATGATTCAAGTGATTCTTATTTGACTCATTCTCATTATTCTATTACAATTGATATATTTCTTGATTGCTTCATTAAAAAGAGAAAAAGTGGAGAACCACGACCTTAACCTCATAGACTACTTCACCCTCCAAGTTATGGAGCCCATGACTATTCCTTTTTTATTCATATGCACACATTACACTGATTGAAAAAATCCCACAAAAAGTGAATAGAAGCTTAATCCTTGCAACCTCACATAATTACTGGTCTTTCTACCTAGTTTTGAGATATTTTTATATATTTACATGGTAGTAAACCTTGATTTCAAATTAACATTACTCCTATTCTATTGCTATGGAGACAAGCTTACAGTTGAGCTTTCATTATGCTAATATATTTCTCTATCAACAAGTTATTGGATACATAATTTATGTATGCAAGTGTAAGCATTGATAGGTGGACTGTCCTAGATATCACTAGCAAGCTAGTAGCTTCCTCTTTAATATAACAGGAACCTTTGTCCATAAGATGAAGCATATTCGTGTTAAATAATTAAGTGAACATAACTAAACCTAGCCAATTGATGGTCCATGATGTCCAAGTCAATTACAATGCTCTCTCTCTCTCTCTCTCTCTCTCTCTCTCTCTCTCTCTCTCTCTCTCTCTCTCTCTCTCTCTCTCTCTCTCTCTCTCTCTCTCTCTCTCTCTAATAGACACACACAAATTGCATCTGGAACCCTATGGTGTGTATCTGTGAACTCAAAAGAGTTATTCTTGAAACAGGAAAGTATCATGATGGTATTAAATTTTGCAAACTAGATGAGGAAACCAAATATAGCAACTACATCACAACTTCTTAGTATACATCAAAGTAAGTTCTACGCAGATAGATCTTGATTGCAACACAAGGACACAATATTTCCACTACATTTGTGTGAGTGATAACCACACAGAAGAAGCGTAATTATAGAGGAAATCAAAGACATAGTGGTGTCCATTTATACAAATAATACATGTGTCTTGCCCAACAAAAAGGATGTCTATTGAAAGTGTATTGGGAGAAAAGTGTATATACGACACCCATTGCATCTTCTTAAGCAACCTCAAGATTTATTTCTTCATTCTAGCATTGGTTCTATGATTGGTTTGATCATTCTTCAATTGGTGGTGGTTGCACTTTGAGTCCCACACACAATTGCATTCTCTATCACACATTCTTATATTCTTTCTCCCACTAACACCAAATTTTTAGCTACTAGTATATTGCAAGACTCTCACTATATTTGATTCAGCTACTACCAATCCATTGCCACCTAACACAGCTACCAAAGCACCATTAGTTAGTAGTTTGCTCTACTACCAAACTATAGCTAGTACCATGTAGTGACATAAGGGATACCATTCTAAAATCACCTACCACCTATATGCATTGGAAGCTAATATACTACCAATGAAAGGTTTGGGTGATTACAAATTGTAATCTACCATCCTATTAGCCCATTAACTAATTGTTAGCTACCACACTCCTACCATGCTCAAGGTTCGAGAGATTATTGTTTGAGAGCTACCAGCCTACTACTAGCTTGGGAGATTATAGGATGGAAGGTACCATTCCACTTTCAAACCCTTTTAATGTACTATCAGGATGCTACTTTTTGGCAAGTAGACACTACTAGGGTGTTGCCATGGTACTACTAGTATGCTATCAAGTCAGCAGGTTGGAGCTACAATTTTGTTTCAAATGTTATACCAATGTGCTACTAGGTTGATAGTTTGGAAGCTACCATTTTGTTCTTGACTTCACATCAATATCCTATTCCTACTATGCTACAAGAGTGGTACCAATGATCTACTTTTAGGCTACTACCAATGTCCTACAAGATTGGTATCATGGGAGCTGCCATTTTGTTCTCAACTTCTACCACTTCTAATATGCTAGTTCTACTTTGCTATCAACTTGTTATT
This sequence comes from Lygodium microphyllum, assembly GCF_053477565.2. Taxonomy (NCBI): domain Eukaryota; kingdom Viridiplantae; phylum Streptophyta; class Polypodiopsida; order Schizaeales; family Lygodiaceae; genus Lygodium; species Lygodium microphyllum. Next base: position 82,207,598 of record NC_141151.1, read on the forward strand.
ATATAAGAGAGCTAACATTTCATTATTATCAATGCATGATACCACTCTACTACTTCATCTACCACTCAAGATAGCATTACTTTTTTCTTAGCGATCAATATGTTAGGATTTTTTTTATGCCTTTACTAATTATCTATATTTAATGTAGGTAGTGTTCTTTCTTGCTTGATACCAACCTAGTACTTTTAGTATGCTACCAATTTGCTACTCTTAGTATGCTACTAGTCCACTACCAATGTGCTACTTGATTGGCTGATTGGGAGCTACCATTTGGTCACCAACTTGATACCATTCTACCACTTCTAGTCTACCAATTCCATGTTGCTAATAGTTTGCCACCTAAGAGAGCTAACATTTTGTTATCGACTTGATATCAGTGTGCTACTTCTAAGCTACTACTAGGGTGTGGGTGCTACCCAAGAGAGCTAGTATTTTGTTTTCAGTGAGTAACATGTTGGAAAATTTTCATCAAATTAAATAATTATCTATATTTAATGCAGGTAGAGCTCTTTCTTACCTTCAAACAACATCATCCAAATGTGCAAATCCAAAAAAGGGCCTCTGAGAAGTTAAAGCCTTACTTTCTACACGAGCTTCAATATCGGTACACTTACTGCTACATCATTTCTGAGGGATGTTGTAAACAAGACAAGTTTCCTATGGTATACATGGCAAAGAGTGGAATTGTCAAGGTGATGTTCTTTGTCAAGATGAGAAACGCAACACTTACACAAAAACTTTTTCGAGCATTACACATTTTTGGAAATCTATTTTATGCCCCAAGGATAATGATTCTACTTCTCTTGCATGAAAGTGTTTGATTGGTGACTGCATGTCATGTGGACCTTCACAAAATTTGCATGTCTGCCTAATAGAGGAATATATAATATCCACATGGTAATAGAAAAGATATTTGAGGATGCTCAAGTTGGTTGTACAGATACCCGGAAGAAGAAGGAAAGAAAAGTTCTATCAATGAAGGAGATGTAATGCGTAGGGAACTTGTTGTACTATTTAGGGATCATTTGGGGAAGTTTATCGAGCATTATTTTGTTTACAGATGGCAAGCAGAGAAATTTAAAGAGTATTTGCTTTGGTTTTGTGAAGATGTAGTGTGTCTATAGTAGATTTCACGGAAAACTACACATTGAAAGAACAAAATTAGGTGCAATCCATGCATTCGTTTTTAGCCAAGTTACAATCTTTGTCCACATCACATATGTTCCTATTAAAGGTAATGTCAAAAAGTACTATCATTTCTATATATCTAAAGATAAAACCCATGATGCCCTTTTTTTTCAACATTGTTTTATGCTCCATTTTGGATGGTTGAAAGAGTTGGGGATGTCATTCAAGGAACATCAAGTGTGCTCAGATGGTGTATCATCATAGTTCAAAGCAAAGAGGCCTTTCTATTTTGTTGCTCAATATGTACAATGACAAGTATAAAAATGACACCACTTTTTTGGTTTAAGTCATGGAAATGGCAAAGAGACATCTCACTCAAGAGCGACTATCCTCTTAGGATTGGTATAGACCTTCTATTGATCTTGTGCTACTATTATAGCTTGTTAGATAGCCTTGATCTACTCTTGCATGTCCTCTAACATTGTTTTAGAAGCTTACACCTTTATAGTTAGATCAAAGAAAATAATAGGAGATAAGTACTCTTGCCCAAATAATGCTTGGAAGGGGGTCATTCCAATGCTTTATTGAAAGAACGCATTATAGGCATATTCTATCAACAATAGGTATATTGAGAGCGGTTTTTAAAGCCAGATGAAGTGTGGAAAAGAAGTGGGTTAGTGCAAATTTGAGGCGGGAAAGTTAAAGCCGACGGAAGCAGAACCTAAAGATCCAACAATTTTAAAGACCAAGGAAGATGGAAATGCAAAACTGTGGCTATTGCGGTGGTTGCAAATTTTTAGTAATGTTTTCAACTGCCGCATGGAGAAGAGATAGCTTCCCGATTGCTCGAGATGTCAAATCGGGCAAGTAGAGATTTTCAGAACACAATTCGGAGGTCGAACAGGAGAAATGCGGGAGGTCGAACAAGGCAAAGCCAAAATGGCCAAGAAACTTAGCAACTTGGGAATGGCCCTTTTTGGGGCCAAATTGGCCCCCAATTAAAATCGAATTTTGGGGGCAGAGGCGGCACCGTTTTGAAATGGCGTGGTGAGATGTTGCCACCCCCCATATGGCGACGATTGTGAGGAAGATGCCATGGTCACTTGAAAGCAACCCACACAACAGAGATTGGCCAGGTTCTTCGTGAATTTTTCACTCCCTATCGCCAGTCTCCATTCGTGCAATGGCTACTTGATTAGAGAGATCCAAATTGAGTCTTTCTCTCTCCTCCATCTCTCTCCTCCGAGAGGCTAATCACATGCAAAGAATCAAGAAGAAAAGGGGATAAAGAATGCTTGATGATTGCTGTAAGGCCAAGATGATGCTGAGAGGCAATGTCGAGCACTATTGGGGGATTGATGATGGGTATGTTGGCTACCCTGAAGCTATTTATAATAACATGCAA